>NW_027194850.1:0-32567 GCF_032444005.1 Ranitomeya imitator
TTAGTATAGGAGATACCTGAAAACATATCACACTTTTCATCATAGTGCTTTTACCAATGCATAAAATGCATGGAGAAGTCATTTTGAATGACTGGTCCTCAGTGTTGTGAGAACGATGACTGGTTAAAATTTTTGGTGGTTTCTTGTTCAGTCCATAGGCCTACATCATGTGGCAAACCGGTGAGCATGTGGCTCTATTATTATAGGAGATACCTGAAAACATATCACACTTTTCATCATAGTGCTTTTACCAATGCATAAAATGCATTGGGAAGTCATTTCGAATGACTGGTCCTCAGTGTTGTGAGAACGATGACTGGTTAAAATTTTTGGTGGTTTCTTGTTCAGTCCATAGGCCTACATCATGTGGCAAACCGGTGAGCATATGGCTCTATTAGTATAGGAGATACCTGAAAACATATCACACTTTTCATCATAGTGCTTTTACCAATGCATAAAATGCATGGAGAAGTCATTTCGAATGACTGGTCCTCAGTGTTGTGAGAACGATGACTGGTTAAAATTTTTGGTGGTTTCTTGTTCAGTCCATAGGCCCACATCATGTGACAAACCGGTGAGCATGTGGCTCTATTAGTATAGGAGATACCTGAAAACATATCACACTTTTCATCATAGTGCTTTTACCAATGCATAAAATGCATGGAGAAGTCATTTCGAATGACTGGTCCTCAGTGTTGTGAGAACGATGACTGGTTAAAATTTTTGGTGGTTTCTTGTTCAGTCCATAGGCCTACATCATGTGGCAAACCGGTGAGCATGTGGCTCTATTAGTATAGGAGATACCTGAAAACATATCACACTTTTCATCAAAGTGCTTTTACCAATGCATAAAATGCATGGAGAAGTCATTTCGAATGACTGGTCCTCAGTGTTGTGAGAACAATGACTGGTTAAAATTTTTGGTGGTTTCTTGTTCAGTCCATAGGCCTACATCATGTGGCAAACCGGTGAGCATGTGGCTCTATTAGTATAGGAGATACCTGAAAACATATCACACTTTTCATCATAGTGCTTTTACCAATGCATAAAATGCATGGAGAAGTCATTTCGAATGACTGGTCCTCAGTGTTGTGAGAACGATGACTGGTTAAAATTTTTGGTGGTTTCTTGTTCAGTCCATAGGCCTACATCATGTGGCAAACCGGTGAGCATATGGCTCTATTAGTATAGGAGATACCTGAAAACATATCACACTTTTCATCATAGTGCTTTTACCAATGCATAAAATGCATGGAGAAGTCATTTCGAATGACTGGTCCTCAGTGTTGTGAGAACGATGACTGGTTAAAATTTTTGGTGGTTTCTTGTTCAGTCCATAGGCCTACATCATGTGACAAACCGGTGAGCATGTGGCTCTATTAGTATAGGAGATACCTGAAAACATATCACACTTTTCATCATAGTGCTTTTACCAATGCATAAAATGCATGGAGAAGTCATTTCGAATGACTGGTCCTCAGTGTTGTGAGAACGATGACTGGTTAAAATTTTTGGTGGTTTCTTGTTCAGTCCATAGGCCTACATCATGTGGCAAACCGGTGAGCATATGGCTCTATTAGTATAGGAGATACCTGAAAACATATCACACTTTTCATCATAGTGCTTTTACCAATGCATAAAATGCATGGAGAAGTCATTTCGAATGACTGGTCCTCAGTGTTGTGAGAACGATGACTGGTTAAAATTTTTGGTGGTTTCTTGTTCAGTCCATAGGCCTACATCATGTGACAAACCGGTGAGCATGTGGCTCTATTAGTATAGGAGATACCTGAAAACATATCACACTTTTCATCATAGTGCTTTTACCAATGCATAAAATGCATGGAGAAGTCATTTCGAATGACTGGTCCTCAGTGTTGTGAGAACGATGACTGGTTAAAATTTTTGGTGGTTTCTTGTTCAGTCCATAGGCCTACATCATGTGGCAAACCGGTGAGCATGTGGCTCTATTAGTATAGGAGATACCTGAAAACATATCACACTTTTCATCATAGTGCTTTTACCAATGCATAAAATGCATGGAGAAGTCATTTCGAATGACTGGTCCTCAGTGTTGTGAGAACAATGACTGGTTAAAATTTTTGGTGGTTTCTTGTTCAGTCCATAGGCCTACATCATGTGGCAAACCGGTGAGCATGTGGCTCTATTAGTATAGGAGATACCTGAAAACATATCACACTTTTCATCATAGTGCTTTTACCAATGCATAAAATGCATGGAGAAGTCATTTCGAATGACTGGTCCTCAGTGTTGTGAGAACGATGACTGGTTAAAATTTTTGGTGGTTTCTTGTTCAGTCCATAGGCCTACATCATGTGGCAAACCGGTGAGCATATGGCTCTATTAGTATAGGAGATACCTGAAAACATATCACACTTTTCATCATAGTGCTTTTACCAATGCATAAAATGCATGGAGAAGTCATTTCGAATGACTGGTCCTCAGTGTTGTGAGAACGATGACTGGTTAAAATTTTTGGTGGTTTCTTGTTCAGTCCATAGGCCTACATCATGTGACAAACCGGTGAGCATGTGGCTCTATTAGTATAGGAGATACCTGAAAACATATCACACTTTTCATCATAGTGCTTTTACCAATGCATAAAATGCATGGAGAAGTCATTTCGAATGACTGGTCCTCAGTGTTGTGAGAACGATGACTGGTTAAAATTTTTGGTGGTTTCTTGTTCAGTCCATAGGCCTACATCATGTGACAAACCGGTGAGCATGTGGCTCTATTAGTATAGGAGATACCTGAAAACATATCACACTTTTCATCATAGTGCTTTTACCAATGCATAAAATGCATGGAGAAGTCATTTCGAATGACTGGTCCTCAGTGTTGTGAGAACGATGACTGGTTAAAATTTTTGGTGGTTTCTTGTTCAGTCCATAGGCCTACATCATGTGGCAAACCGGTGAGCATGTGGCTCTATTAGTATAGGCGATACCTGAAAACATATCACACTTTTCATCATAGTGCTTTTACCAATGCATAAAATGCATGGAGAAGTCATTTCGAATGACTGGTCCTCAGTGTTGTGAGAACGATGACTGGTTAAAATTTTTGGTGGTTTCTTGTTCAGTCCATAGGCCTACATCATGTGGCAAACCGGTGAGCATGTGGCTCTATTAGTATAGGAGATACCTGAAAACATGTCACACTTTTCATCATAGTGCTTTTACCAATGCATAAAATGCATGGAGAAGTCATTTCGAATGACTGGTCCTCAGTGTTGTGAGAACGATGACTGGTTAAAATTTTTGGTGGTTTCTTGTTCAGTCCATAGGCCTACATCATGTGGCAAACCGGTGAGCATGTGGCTCTATTAGTATAGGAGATACCTGAAAACATATCACACTTTTCATCATAGTGCTTTTACCAATGCATAAAATGCATGAAGAAGTCATTTCGAATGACTGGTCCTCAGTGTTGTGAGAACGATGACTGGTTAAAATTTTTGGTGGTTTCTTGTTCAGTCCATAGGCCTACATCATGTGGCAAACCGGTGAGCATGTGGCTCTATTAGTATAGGAGATACCTGAAAACATATCACACTTTTCATCATAGTGCTTTTACCAATGCATAAAATGCATGGAGAAGTCATTTCGAATGACTGGTCCTCAGTGTTGTGAGAACAATGACTGGTTAAAATTTTTGGTGGTTTCTTGTTCAGTCCATAGGCCTACATCATGTGGCAAACCGGTGAGCATGTGGCTCTATTAGTATAGGAGATACCTGGAAACATATCACACTTTTCATCATAGTGCTTTTACCAATGCATAAAATGCATGGAGAAGTCATTTCGAATGACTGGTCCTCAGTGTTGTGAGAACGATGACTAGTTAAAATTTTTGGTGGTTTCTTGTTCAGTCCATAGGCCTACATCATGTGGCAAACCGGTGAGCATGTGGCTCTATTAGTATAGGAGATACCTGAAAACATATCACACTTTTCATCATAGTGCTTTTACCAATGCATAAAATGCATGGAGAAGTCATTTCGAATGACTGGTCCTCAGTGTTGTGAGAACGATGACTGGTTAAAATTTTTGGTGGTTTCTTGTTCAGTCCATAGGCCTACATCATGTGGCAAACCGGTGAGCATGTGGCTCTATTAGTATAGGAGATACCTGAAAACATATCACACTTTTCATCATAGTGCTTTTACCAATGCATAAAATGCATGGAGAAGTCATTTCGAATGACTGGTCCTCAGTGTTGTGAGAACGATGACTGGTTAAAATTTTTGGTGGTTTCTTGTTCAGTCCATAGGCCTACATCATGTGGCAAACCGGTGAGCATGTGGCTCTATTAGTATAGGAGATACCTGAAAACATATCACACTTTTCATCATAGTGCTTTTACCAATGCATAAAATGCATGGAGAAGTCATTTCGAATGACTGGTCCTCAGTGTTGTGAGAACGATGACTGGTTAAAATTTTTGGTGGTTTCTTGTTCAGTCCATAGGCCTACATCATGTGGCAAACCGGTGAGCATGTGGCTCTATTAGTATAGGAGATACCTGAAAACATATCACACTTTTCATCATAGTGCTTTTACCAATGCATAAAATGCATGGAGAAGTCATTTCGAATGACTGGTCCTCAGTGTTGTGAGAACAATGACTGGTTAAAATTTTTGGTGGTTTCTTGTTCAGTCCATAGGCCTACATCATGTGGCAAACCGGTGAGCATGTGGCTCTGTTAGTATAGGAGATACCTGAAAACATATCACACTTTTCATCATAGTGCTTTTACCAATGCATAAAATGCATGGAGAAGTCATTTCGAATGACTGGTCCTCAGTGTTGTGAGAACGATGACTAGTTAAAATTTTTGGTGGTTTCTTGTTCAGTCCATAGGCCTACATCATGTGGCAAACCGGTGAGCATGTGGCTCTATTAGTATAGGAGATACCTGAAAACATATCACACTTTTCATCATAGTGCTTTTACCAATGCATAAAATGCATGGAGAAGTCATTTCGAATGACTGGTCCTCAGTGTTGTGAGAACGATGACTGGTTAAAATTTTTGGTGGTTTCTTGTTCAGTCCATAGGCCTACATCATGTGGCAAACCGGTGAGCATGTGGCTCTATTAGTATAGGAGATACCTGAAAACATATCACACTTTTCATCATAGTGCTTTTACCAATGCATAAAATGCATGGAGAAGTCATTTCGAATGACTGGTCCTCAGTGTTGTGAGAACGATGACTGGTTAAAATTTTTGGTGGTTTCTTGTTCAGTCCATAGGCCTACATCATGTGGCAAACCGGTGAGCATGTGGCTCTATTAGTATAGGAGATACCTGAAAACATATCACACTTTTCATCATAGTGCTTTTACCAATGCATAAAATGCATGGAGAAGTCATTTCGAATGACTGGTCCTCAGTGTTGTGAGAACGATGACTGGTTAAAATTTTTGGTGGTTTCTTGTTCAGTCCATAGGCCTACATCATGTGGCAAACCGGTGAGCATGTGGCTCTATTAGTATAGGAGATACCTGAAAACATATCACACTTTTCATCATAGTGCTTTTACCAATGCATAAAATGCATGGAGAAGTCATTTCGAATGACTGGTCCTCAGTGTTGTGAGAACGATGACTGGTTAAAATTTTTGGTGGTTTCTTGTTCAGTCCATAGGCCTACATCATGTGGCAAACCGGTGAGCATGTGGCTCTATTAGTATAGGAGATACCTGAAAACATATCACACTTTTCATCATAGTGCTTTTACCAATGCATAAAATGCATGGAGAAGTCATTTCGAATGACTGGTCCTCAGTGTTGTGAGAACGATGACTGGTTAAAATTTTTGGTGGTTTCTTGTTCAGTCCATAGGCCTACATCATGTGGCAAACCGGTGAGCATGTGGCTCTATTAGTATAGGAGATACCTGAAAACATATCACACTTTTCATCATAGTGCTTTTACCAATGCATAAAATGCATGGAGAAGTCATTTCGAATGACTGGTCCTCAGTGTTGTGAGAACGATGACTGGTTAAAATTTTTGGTGGTTTCTTGTTCAGTCCATAGGCCTACATCATGTGGCAAACCGGTGAGCATGTGGCTCTATTAGTATAGGAGATACCTGAAAACATATCACACTTTTCATCATAGTGCTTTTACCAATGCATAAAATGCATGGAGAAGTCATTTCGAATGACTGGTCCTCAGTGTTGTGAGAACGATGACTGGTTAAAATTTTTGGTGGTTTCTTGTTCAGTCCATAGGCCTACATCATGTGGCAAACCGGTGAGCATGTGGCTCTATTAGTATAGGAGATACCTGAAAACATATCACACTTTTCATCATAGTGCTTTTACCAATGCATAAAATGCATGGAGAAGTCATTTCGAATGACTGGTCCTCAGTGTTGTGAGAACGATGACTGGTTAAAATTTTTGGTGGTTTCTTGTTCAGTCCATAGGCCTACATCATGTGGCAAACCGGTGAGCATGTGGCTCTATTAGTATAGGAGATACCTGAAAACATATCACACTTTTCATCATAGTGCTTTTACCAATGCATAAAATGCATGGAGAAGTCATTTCGAATGACTGGTCCTCAGTGTTGTGAGAACAATGACTGGTTAAAATTTTTGGTGGTTTCTTGTTCAGTCCATAGGCCTACATCATGTGGCAAACCGGTGAGCATGTGGCTCTATTAGTATAGGAGATACCTGAAAACATATCACACTTTTCATCATAGTGCTTTTACCAATGCATAAAATGCATGGAGAAGTCATTTCGAATGACTGGTCCTCAGTGTTGTGAGAACGATAACTGGTTAAAATTTTTGGTGGTTTCTTGTTCAGTCCATAGGCCTACATCATGTGTCAAACCGGTGAGCATGTGGCTCTATTAGTATAGGAGATACCTGAAAACATATCACACTTTTCATCATAGTGCATTTACCAATGCATAAAATGCATGGAGAAGTGATTTCGAATGACTGGTCCTCAGTGTTGTGAGAACGATGACTGGTTAAAATTTTTGGTGGTTTCTTGTTCAGTCCATAGGCCTACATCATGTGGCAAACCGGTGAGCATGTGGCTCTATTAGTATAGGAGATACCTGAAAACATATCACACTTTTCATCATAGTGCTTTTACCAATGCATAAAATGCATGGAGAAGTCATTTCGAATGACTGGTCCTCAGTGTTGTGAGAACGATGACTGGTTAAAATTTTTGGTGGTTTCTTGTTCAGTCCATAGGCCTACATCATGTGGCAAACCGGTGAGCATGTGGCTCTATTAGTATAGGAGATACCTGAAAACATATCACACTTTTCATCATAGTGCTTTTACCAATGCATAAAATGCATGGAGAAGTCATTTCGAATGACTGGTCCTCAGTGTTGTGAGAACGATGACTGGTTAAAATTTTTGTTGTTTTCTTGTTCAGTCCATAGGCCTACATCATGTAGCAAACCGGTGAGCATGTGGCTCTATTAGTATAGGAGATACCTGAAAACATATCACACTTTTCATCATAGTGCTTTTACCAATGCATAAAATGCATGGAGAAGTCATTTCGAATGACTGGTCCTCAGTGTTGTGAGAACGATGACTGGTTAAAATTTTTGGTGGTTTCTTGTTCAGTCCATAGGCCTACATCATGTGGCAAACCGGTGAGCATGTGGCTCTATTAGTATAGGCGATACCTGAAAACATATCACACTTTTCATCATAGTGCTTTTACCAATGCATAAAATGCATGGAGAAGTCATTTCGAATGACTGGTCCTCAGTGTTGTGAGAACGATGACTGGTTAAAATTTTTGGTGGTTTCTTGTTCAGTCCATAGGCCTACATCATGTGGCAAACCGGTGAGCATGTGGCTCTATTAGTATAGGAGATACCTGAAAACATGTCACACTTTTCATCATAGTGCTTTTACCAATGCATAAAATGCATGGAGAAGTCATTTCGAATGACTGGTCCTCAGTGTTGTGAGAACGATGACTGGTTAAAATTTTTGGTGGTTTCTTGTTCAGTCCATAGGCCTACATCATGTGGCAAACCGGTGAGCATGTGGCTCTATTAGTATAGGAGATACCTGAAAACATATCACACTTTTCATCATAGTGCTTTTACCAATGCATAAAATGCATGAAGAAGTCATTTCGAATGACTGGTCCTCAGTGTTGTGAGAACGATGACTGGTTAAAATTTTTGGTGGTTTCTTGTTCAGTCCATAGGCCTACATCATGTGGCAAACCGGTGAGCATGTGGCTCTATTAGTATAGGAGATACCTGAAAACATATCACACTTTTCATCATAGTGCTTTTACCAATGCATAAAATGCATGGAGAAGTCATTTCGAATGACTGGTCCTCAGTGTTGTGAGAACAATGACTGGTTAAAATTTTTGGTGGTTTCTTGTTCAGTCCATAGGCCTACATCATGTGGCAAACCGGTGAGCATGTGGCTCTATTAGTATAGGAGATACCTGAAAACATATCACACTTTTCATCATAGTGCTTTTACCAATGCATAAAATGCATGGAGAAGTCATTTCGAATGACTGGTCCTCAGTGTTGTGAGAACGATGACTAGTTAAAATTTTTGGTGGTTTCTTGTTCAGTCCATAGGCCTACATCATGTGGCAAACCGGTGAGCATGTGGCTCTATTAGTATAGGAGATACCTGAAAACATATCACACTTTTCATCATAGTGCTTTTACCAATGCATAAAATGCATGAAGAAGTCATTTCGAATGACTGGTCCTCAGTGTTGTGAGAACGATGACTGGTTAAAATTTTTGGTGGTTTCTTGTTCAGTCCATAGGCCTACATCATGTGGCAAACCGGTGAGCATGTGGCTCTATTAGTATAGGAGATACCTGAAAACATATCACACTTTTCATCATAGTGCTTTTACCAATGCATAAAATGCATGGAGAAGTCATTTCGAATGACTGGTCCTCAGTGTTGTGAGAACGATGACTGGTTAAAATTTTTGGTGGTTTCTTGTTCAGTCCATAGGCCTACATCATGTGGCAAACCGGTGAGCATGTGGCTCTATTAGTATAGGAGATACCTGAAAACATATCACACTTTTCATCATAGTGCTTTTACCAATGCATAAAATGCATGGAGAAGTCATTTCGAATGACTGGTCCTCAGTGTTGTGAGAGCGATGACTGGTTAAAATTTTTGGTGGTTTCTTGTTCAGTCCATAGGCCTACATCATGTGGCAAACCGGTGAGCATGTGGCTCTATTAGTATAGGAGATACCTGAAAACATATCACACTTTTCATCATAGTGCTTTTACCAATGCATAAAATGCATGGAGAAGTCATTTCGAATGACTGGTCCTCAGTGTTGTGAGAACGATGACTGGTTAAAATTTTTGGTGGTTTCTTGTTCAGTCCATAGGCCTACATCATGTGGCAAACCGGTGAGCATGTGGCTCTATTAGTATAGGAGATACCTGAAAACATATCACACTTTTCATCATAGTGCTTTTACCAATGCATAAAATGCATGGAGAAGTCATTTCGAATGACTGGTCCTCAGTGTTGTGAGAACGATGACTGGTTAAAATTTTTGGTGGTTTCTTGTTCAGTACATAGGCCTACATCATGTGGCAAACCGGTGAGCATGTGGCTCTATTAGTATAGGAGATACCTGAAAACATATCACACTTTTCATCATAGTGCTTTTACCAATGCATAAAATGCATGGAGAAGTCATTTCGAATGACTGGTCCTCAGTGTTGTGAGAACAATGACTGGTTAAAATTTTTGGTGGTTTCTTGTTCAGTCCATAGGCCTACATCATGTGGCAAACAGGTGAGCATGTGGCTCTATTAGTATAGGAGATACCTGAAAACATATCACACTTTTCATCATAGTGCTTTTACCAATGCATAAAATGCATGGAGAAGTCATTTCGAATGACTGGTCCTCAGTGTTGTGAGAACGATGACTAGTTAAAATTTTTGGTGGTTTCTTGTTCAGTCCATAGGCCTACATCATGTGGCAAACCGGTGAGCATGTGGCTCTATTAGTATAGGAGATACCTGAAAACATATCACACTTTTCATCATAGTGCTTTTACCAATGCATAAAATGCATGGAGAAGTCATTTCGAATGACTGGTCCTCAGTGTTGTGAGAACGATGACTGGTTAAAATTTTTGGTGGTTTCTTGTTCAGTCCATAGGCCTACATCATGTGGCAAACCGGTGAGCATGTGGCTCTATTAGTATAGGAGATACCTGAAAACATATCACACTTTTCATCATAGTGGTTTTACCAATGCATAAAATGCATGGAGAAGTCATTTCGAATGACTGGTCCTCAGTGTTGTGAGAACGATGACTGGTTAAAATTTTTGGTGGTTTCTTGTTCAGTCCATAGGCCTACATCATGTGGCAAACCGGTGAGCATGTGGCTCTATTAGTATAGGAGATACCTGAAAACATATCACACTTTTCATCATAGTGCTTTTACCAATGCATAAAATGCATGGAGAAGTCATTTCGAATGACTGGTCCTCAGTGTTGTGAGAACGATGACTGGTTAAAATTTTTGGTGGTTTCTTGTTCAGTCCATAGGCCTACATCATGTGGCAAACCGGTGAGCATGTGGCTCTATTAGTATAGGAGATACCTGAAAACATATCACACTTTTCATCATAGTGCTTTTACCAATGCATAAAATGCATGGAGAAGTCATTTCGAATGACTGGTCCTCAGTGTTGTGAGAACAATGACTGGTTAAAATTTTTGGTGGTTTCTTGTTCAGTCCATAGGCCTACATCATGTGGCAAACCGGTGAGCATGTGGCTCTATTAGTATAGGAGATACCTGAAAACATATCACACTTTTCATCATAGTGCTTTTACCAATGCATAAAATGCATGGAGAAGTCATTTCGAATGACTGGTCCTCAGTGTTGTGAGAACGATGGCTAGTTAAAATTTTTGGTGGTTTCTTGTTCAGTCCATAGGCCTACATCATGTGGCAAACCGGTGAGCATGTGGCTCTATTAGTATAGGAGATACCTGAAAACATATCACACTTTTCATCGTAGTGCTTTTACCAATGCATAAAATGCATGGAGAAGTCATTTCGAATGACTGGTCCTCAGTGTTGTGAGAACGATGACTGGTTAAAATTTTTGGTGGTTTCTTGTTCAGTCCATAGGCCTACATCATGTGGCAAACCGGTGAGCATGTGGCTCTATTAGTATAGGAGATACCTGAAAACATATCACACTTTTCATCATAGTGGTTTTACCAATGCATAAAATGCATGGAGAAGTCATTTCGAATGACTGGTCCTCAGTGTTGTGAGAACGATGACTGGTTAAAATATTTGGTGGTTTCTTGTTCAGTCCATAGGCCTACATCATGTGGCAAACCGGTGAGCATGTGGCTCTATTAGTATAGGAGATACCTGAAAACATATCACACTTTTCATCATAGTGCTTTTACCAATGCATAAAATGCATGGAGAAGTCATTTTGAATGACTGGTCCTCAGTGTTGTGAGAACGATGACTGGTTAAAATTTTTGGTGGTTTCTTGTTCAGTCCATAGGCCTACATCATGTGGCAAACCGGTGAGCATGTGGCTCTATTAGTATAGGAGATACCTGAAAACATATCACACTTTTCATCATAGTGCTTTTACTAATGCATAAAATGCATGGAGAAGTCATTTCGAATGACTGGTCCTCAGTGTTGGTAGAACGATGACTGGTTAAAATTTTTGGTGGTTTCTTGTTCAGTCCATAGGCCTACATCATGTGGCAAACCGGTGAGCATGTGGCTCTATTAGTATAGGAGATACCTGAAAACATATCACACTTTTCATCATAGTGGTTTTACCAATGCATAAAATGCATGGAGAAGTCATTTCGAATGACTGGTCCTCAGTGTTGTGAGAACGATGACTGGTTAAAATTTTTGGTGGTTTCTTGTTCAGTCCATAGGCCTACATCATGTGGCAAACCGGTGAGCATGTGGCTCTATTAGTATAGGAGATACCTGAAAACATATCACACTTTTCATCATAGTGCTTTTACCAATGCATAAAATGCATGGAGAAGTCATTTCGAATGACTGGTCCTCAGTGTTGTGAGAACGATGACTGGTTAAAATTTTTGGTGGTTTCTTGTTCAGTCCATAGGCCTACATCATGTGGCAAACCGGTGAGCATGTGGCTCTATTAGTATAGGAGATACCTGAAAACATATCACACTTTTCATCATAGTGCTTTTACCAATGCATAAAATGCATGGAGAAGTCATTTCGAATGACTGGTCCTCAGTGTTGTGAGAACAATGACTGGTTAAAATTTTTGGTGGTTTCTTGTTCAGTCCATAGGCCTACATCATGTGGCAAACCGGTGAGCATGTGGCTCTATTAGTATAGGAGATACCTGAAAACATATCACACTTTTCATCATAGTGCTTTTACCAATGCATAAAATGCATGGAGAAGTCATTTCGAATGACTGGTCCTCAGTGTTGTGAGAACGATGACTAGTTAAAATTTTTGGTGGTTTCTTGTTCAGTCCATAGGCCTACATCATGTGGCAAACCGGTGAGCATGTGGCTCTATTAGTATAGGAGATACCTGAAAACATATCACACTTTTCATCATAGTGCTTTTACCAATGCATAAAATGCATGGAGAAGTCATTTCGAATGACTGGTCCTCAGTGTTGTGAGAACGATGACTGGTTAAAATTTTTGGTGGTTTCTTGTTCAGTCCATAGGCCTACATCATGTGGCAAACCGGTGAGCATGTGGCTCTATTAGTATAGGAGATACCTGAAAACATATCACACTTTTCATCATAGTGGTTTTACCAATGCATAAAATGCATGGAGAAGTCATTTCGAATGACTGGTCCTCAGTGTTGTGAGAACGATGACTGGTTAAAATTTTTGGTGGTTTCTTGTTCAGTCCATAGGCCTACATCATGTGGCAAACCGGTGAGCATGTGGCTCTATTAGTATAGGAGATACCTGAAAACATATCACACTTTTCATCATAGTGCTTTTACCAATGCATAAAATGCATGAAGTCATTTCGAATGACTGGTCCTCAGTGTTGTGAGAACGATGACTGGTTAAAATTTTTGGTGGTTTCTTGTTCAGTCCATAGGCCTACATCATGTGGCAAACCGGTGAGCATGTGGCTCTATTAGTATAGGAGATACCTGAAAACATATCACACTTTTCATCATAGTGCTTTTACCAATGCATAAAATGCATGGAGAAGTCATTTCGAATGACTGGTCCTCAGTGTTGTGAGAACAATGACTGGTTAAAAATTTTGGTGGTTTCTTGTTCAGTCCATAGGCCTACATCATGTGGCAAACCGGTGAGCATGTGGCTCTATTAGTATAGGAGATACCTGAAAACATATCACACTTTTCATCATAGTGCTTTTACCAATGCATAAAATGCATGGAGAAGTCATTTCGAATGACTGGTCCTCAGTGTTGTGAGAACGATGACTAGTTAAAATTTTTGGTGGTTTCTTGTTCAGTCCATAGGCCTACATCATGTGGCAAACCGGTGAGCATGTGGCTCTATTAGTATAGGAGATACCTGAAAACATATCACACTTTTCATCATAGTGCTTTTACCAATGCATAAAATGCATGGAGAAGTCATTTCGAATGACTGGTCCTCAGTGTTGTGAGAACGATGACTGGTTAAAATTTTTGGTGGTTTCTTGTTCAGTCCATAGGCCTACATCATGTGGCAAACCGGTGAGCATGTGGCTCTATTAGTATAGGAGATACCTGAAAACATATCACACTTTTCATCATAGTGGTTTTACCAATGCATAAAATGCATGGAGAAGTCATTTCGAATGACTGGTCCTCAGTGTTGTGAGAACGATGACTGGTTAAAATTTTTGGTGGTTTCTTGTTCAGTCCATAGGCCTACATCATGTGGCAAACCGGTGAGCATGTGGCTCTATTAGTATAGGAGATACCTGAAAACATATCACACTTTTCATCATAGTGCTTTTACCAATGCATAAAATGCATGGAGAAGTCATTTTGAATGACTGGTCCTCAGTGTTGTGAGAACGATGACTGGTTAAAATTTTTGGTGGTTTCTTGTTCAGTCCATAGGCCTACATCATGTGGCAAACCGGTGAGCATGTGGCTCTATTAGTATAGGAGATACCTGAAAACATATCACACTTTTCATCATAGTGCTTTTACCAATGCATAAAATGCATGGAGAAGTCATTTCGAATGACTGGTCCTCAGTGTTGTGAGAACGATGACTGGTTAAAATTTTTGGTGGTTTCTTGTTCAGTCCATAGGCCTACATCATGTGGCAAACCGGTGAGCATGTGGCTCTATTAGTATAGGAGATACCTGAAAACATATCACACTTTTCATCATAGTGCTTTTACCAATGCATAAAATGCATGGAGAAGTCATTTCGAATGACTGGTCCTCAGTGTTGTGAGAACGATGACTGGTTAAAATTTTTGGTGGTTTCTTGTTCAGTCCATAGGCCCACATCATGTGGCAAACCGGTGAGCATGTGGCTCTATTAGTATAGGAGATACCTGAAAACATATCACACTTTTCATCATAGTGCTTTTACCAATGCATAAAATGCATGGAGAAGTCATTTCGAATGACTGGTCCTCAGTGTTGTGAGAACGATGACTGGTTAAAATTTTTGGTGGTTTCTTGTTCAGTCCATAGGCCTACATCATGTGGCAAACCGGTGAGCATGTGGCTCTATTAGTATAGGAGATACCTGAAAACATATCACACTTTTCATCATAGTGCTTTTACCAATGCATAAAATGCATGGAGAAGTCATTTCGAATGACTGGTCCTCAATGTTGTGAGAACGATGACTGGTTAAAATTTTTGGTGGTTTCTTGTTCAGTCCATAGGCCTACATCATGTGGCAAACCGGTGAGCATGTGGCTCTATTAGTATAGGAGATACCTGAAAACATATCACACTTTTCATCATAGTGCTTTTACCAATGCATAAAATGCATGGAGAAGTCATTTCGAATGACTGGTCCTCAATGTTGTGAGAACGATGACTGGTTAAAATTTTTGGTGGTTTCTTGTTCAGTCCATAGGCCTACATCATGTGGCAAACCGGTGAGCATGTGGCGCTATTAGTATAGGAGATACCTGAAAACATATCACACTTTTCATCATAGTGCTTTTACCAATGCATAAAATGCATGGAGAAGTCATTTCGAATGACTGGTCCTCAGTGTTGTGAGAACGATGACTGGTTAAAATTTTTGGTGGTTTCTTGTTCAGTCCATAGGCCTACATCATGTGGCAAACCGGTGAGCATGTGGCTCTATTAGTATAGGAGATACCTGAAAACATATCACACTTTTCATCATAGTGCTTTTACCAATGCATAAAATGCATGGAGAAGTCATTTCGAATGACTGGTCCTCAGTGTTGTGAGAACGATGACTGGTTAAAATTTTTGGTGGTTTCTTGTTCAGTCCATAGGCCTACATCATGTGGCAAACCGGTGAGCATGTGGCTCTATTAGTATAGGAGATACCTGAAAACATATCACACTTTTCATCATAGTGCTTTTACCAATGCATAAAATGCATGGAGAAGTCATTTCGAATGACTGGTCCTCAGTGTTGTGAGAACGATGACTGGTTAAAATTTTTGGTGGTTTCTTGTTCAGTCCATAGGCCTACATCATGTGGCAAACCGGTGAGCATGTGGCTCTATTAGTATAGGAGATACCTGAAAACATATCACACTTTTCATCATAGTGCTTTTACCAATGCATAAAATGCATGGAGAAGTCATTTCGAATGACTGGTCCTCAGTGTTGTGAGAACGATGACTGGTTAAAATTTTTGGTGGTTTCTTGTTCAGTCCATAGGCCTACATCATGTGGCAAACCGGTGAGCATGTGGCTCTATTAGTATAGGAGATACCTGAAAACATATCACACTTTTCATCATAGTGCTTTTACCAATGCATAAAATGCATGGAAAAGTCATTTCGAATGACTGGTCCTCAGTGTTGTGAGAACGATGACTGGTTAAAATTTTTGGTGGTTTCTTGTTCAGTCCATAGGCCTACATCATGTGGCAAACCGGTGAGCATGTGGCTCTATTGGTATAGGAGATACCTGAAAACATATCACACTTTTCATCATAGTGCTTTTACCAATGCATAAAATGCATGGAGAAGTCATTTCGAATGACTGGTCCTCAGTGTTGTGAGAACGATGACTGGTTAAAATTTTTGGTGGTTTCTTGTTCAGTCCATAGGCCTACATCATGTGGCAAACCGGTGAGCATGTGGCTCTATTAGTATAGGAGATACCTGAAAACATATCACACTTTTCATCATAGTGCTTTTACCAATGCATAACATGCATGGAGAAGTCATTTCGAATGACTGGTCCTCAGTGTTGTGAGAACGATGACTGGTTAAAATTTTTGGTGGTTTCTTGTTCAGTCCATAGGCCTACATCATGTGGCAAACTGGTGAGCATGTGGCGCTATTAGTATAGGAGATACCTGAAAACATATCACACTTTTCATCATAGTGCTTTTACCAATGCATAAAATGCATGGAGAAGTCATTTCGAATGACTGGTCCTCAGTGTTGTGAGAACGATGACTGGTTAAAATTTTTGGTGGTTTCTTGTTCAGTCCGTAGGCCTACATCATGTGGCAAACCGGTGAGCATGTGGCTCTATTAGTGAAGGAGATACCTGAAAACATATCACACTTTTCATCATAGTGCTTTTACCAATGCATAAAATGCATGGAGAAGTCATTTCGAATGACTGGTCCTCAGTGTTGTGAGAACGATGACAGGTTAAAATTTTTGGTGGTTTCTTGTTCAGTCCATAGGCCCACATCATGTGGCAAACCGGTGAGCATGTGGCTCTATTAGTATAGGAGATACCTGAAAACATATCACACTTTTCATCATAGTGCTTTTACCAATGCATAAAATGCATGGAGAAGTCATTTCGAATGACTGGTCCTCAGTGTTGTGAGAACGATGACTGGTTAAAATTTTTGGTGGTTTCTTGTTCAGTCCATAGGCCTACATCATGTGGCAAACCGGTGAGCATGTGGCTCTATTAGTATAGGAGATACCTGAAAACATATCACACTCTACATCATAGTGCTTTTACCAATGCATAAAATGCATGGAGAAGTCATTTCGAATGACTGGTCCTCAGTGTTGTGAGAACGATGACTGGTTAAAATTTTTGGTGGTTTCTTGTTCAGTCCATAGGCCTACATCATGTGGCAAACCGGTGAGCATGTGGCTCTATTAGTATAGGAGATACCTGAAAACATATCACACTTTTCATCATAGTGCTTTTACCAATGCATAAAATGCATGGAGAAGTCATTTCGAATGACTGGTCCTCAGTGTTGTGAGAACGATGACTAGTTAAAATTTTTGGTAGTTTCTTGTTCAGTCCATAGGCCTACATCATGTGGCAAACCGGTGAGCATGTGGCTCTATTAGTATAGGAGATACCTGAAAACATATCACACTTTTCATTATAGTGCTTTTACCAATGCATAAAATGCATGGAGAAGTCATTTCGAATGACTGGTCCTCAGTGTTGTGAGAATGATGAATGGTTAAAATTTTTGGTGGTTTCTTGTTCAGTCCATAGGCCTACATCATGTGGCAAACCGGTGAGCATGTGGCTCTATTAGTATAGGAGATACCTGAAAACATATCACACTTTTCATCATAGTGCTTTTACCAATGCATAAAATGCATGGAGAAGTCATTTCGAATGACTGGTCCTCAGTGTTGTGAGAACGATGACTGGTTAAAATTTTTGGTGGTTTCTTGTTCAGTCCATAGGCCTACATCATGTGGCAAACCGGTGAGCATGTGGCTCTATTAGTATAGGAGATACCTGAAAACATATCACACTTTTCATCATAGTGCTTTTACCAATGCATAAAATGCATGGAGAAGTCATTTCGAATGACTGGTCCTCAGTGTTGTGAGAACGATGACTGGTTAAAATTTTTGGTGGTTTCTTGTTCAGTCCATAGGCCCACATCATGTGACAAACCGGTGAGCATGTGGCTCTATTAGTATAGGAGATACCTGAAAACATATCACACTTTTCATCATAGTGCTTTTACCAATGCATAAAATGCATGGAGAAGTCATTTCGAATGACTGGTCCTCAGTGTTGTGAGAACGATGACTGGTTAAAATTTTTGGTGGTTTCTTGTTCAGTCCATAGGCCTACATCATGTGGCAAACCGGTGAGCATGTGGCTCTATTAGTATAGGAGATACCTGAAAACATATCACACTTTTCATCATAGTGCTTTTACCAATGCATAAAATGCATGGAGAAGTCATTTCGAATGACTGGTCCTCAGTGTTGTGAGAACGATGACTGGTTAAAATTTTTGGTGGTTTCTTGTTCAGTCCATAGGCCTACATCATGTGGCAAACCGGTGAGCATGTGGCTCTATTAGTATAGGAGATACCTAAAAACATATCACACTTTTCATCATAGTGCTTTTACCAATGCATAAAATGCATGGAGAAGTCATTTCGAATGACTGGTCCTCAGTGTTGTGAGAACGATGACTGGTTAAAATTTTTGGTGGTTTCTTGTTCAGTCCATAGGCCTACATCATGTGGCAAACCGGTGAGCATGTGGCTCTATTAGTATAGGAGATACCTGAAAACATATCACACTTTTCATCATAGTGCTTTTACCAATGCATAAAATGCATGGAGAAGTCATTTCGAATGACTGGTCCTCAGTGTTGTGAGAACGATGACTGGTTAAAATTTTTGGTGGTTTCTTGTTCAGTCCATAGGCCTACATCATGTGGCAAACCGGTGAGCATGTGGCTCTATTAGTATAGGAGATACCTGAAAACATATCACACTTTTCATCATAGTGCTTTTACCAATGCATAAAATGCATGGAGAAGTCATTTCGAATGACTGGTTCTCAGTGTTGTGAGAACGATGACTGGTTAAAATTTTTGGTGGTTTCTTGTTCAGTCCATAGGCCTACATCATGTGGCAAACCAGTGAGCATGTGGCTCTATTAGTATAGGAGATACCTGAAAACATATCACACTTTTCATCATAGTGCTTTTACCAATGCATAAAATGCATGGAGAAGTCATTTTGAATGACTGGTCCTCAGTGTTGTGAGAACGATGACTGGTTAAAATTTTTGGTGGTTTCTTGTTCAGTCCATAGGCCTACATCATGTGGCAAACCGGTGAGCATGTGGCTCTATTAGTATAGGAGATACCTGAAAACATATCACACTTTTCATCATAGTGCTTTTACCAATGCATAAAATGCATGGAGAAGTCATTTTGAATGACTGGTCCTCAGTGTTGTGAGAACGATGACTGGTTAAAATTTTTGGTGGTTTCTTGTTCAGTCCATAGGCCTACATCATGTGGCAAACCGGTGAGCATGTGGCTCTATTAGTATAGGAGATACCTGAAAACATATCACACTTTTCATCATAGTGCTTTTACCAATGCATAAAATGCATGGAGAAGTCATTTCGAATGACTGGTCCTCAGTGTTGTGAGAACGATGACTGGTTAAAATTTTTGGTGGTTTCTTGTTCAGTCCATAGGCCCACATCATGTGACAAACCTGTGAGCATGTGGCTCTATTAGTATAGGAGATACCTGAAAACATATCACACTTTTCATCATAGTGCTTTTACCAATGCATAAAATGCATGGAGAAGTCATTTCGAATGACTGGTCCTCAGTGTTGTGAGAACGATGACTGGTTAAAATTTTTGGTGGTTTCTTGTTCAGTCCATAGGCCTACATCATGTGGCAAACCGGTGAGCATGTGGCTCTATTAGTATAGGAGATACCTGAAAACATATCACACTTTTCATCATAGTGCTTTTACCAATGCATAAAATGCATGGAGAAGTCATTTCGAATGACTGGTCCTCAGTGTTGTGAGAACGATGACTGGTTAAAATTTTTGGTGGTTTCTTGTTCAGTCCATAGGCCCACATCATGTGGCAAACCGGTGAGCATGTGGCTCTATTAGTATAGGAGATACCTGAAAACATATCACACTTTTCATCATAGTGCTTTTACCAATGCATAAAATGCATGGAGAAGTCATTTTGAATGACTGGTCCTCAGTGTTGTGAGAACGATGACTGGTTAAAATTTTTGGTGGTTTCTTGTTCAGTCCATAGGCCTACATCATGTGGCAAACCGGTGAG
The DNA here is from genome assembly GCF_032444005.1 of Ranitomeya imitator. Taxonomy (NCBI): domain Eukaryota; kingdom Metazoa; phylum Chordata; class Amphibia; order Anura; family Dendrobatidae; genus Ranitomeya; species Ranitomeya imitator. Next base: position 20,277 of record NW_027194850.1, read on the forward strand.
CATGTGGCTCTATTAGTATAGGAGATACCTGAAAACATATCACACTTTTCATCATAGTGCTTTTACCAATGCATAAAATGCATGGAGAAGTCATTTCGAATGACTGGTCCTCAGTGTTGTGAGAACGATGACTTGTTAAAATTTTTGGTGGTTTCTTGTTCAGTCCATAGGCCTACATCATGTGGCAAACCGGTGAGCATATGGCTCTATTAGTATAGGAGATACCTGAAAACATATCACACTTTTCATCATAGTGCTTTTACCAATGCATAAAATGCATGGAGAAGTCATTTCGAATGACTGGTCCTCAGTGTTGTGAGAACGATGACTGGTTAAAATTTTTGGTGGTTTCTTGTTCAGTCCATAGGCCCACATCATGTGACAAACCGGTGAGCATGTGGCTCTATTAGTATAGGAGATACCTGAAAACATATCACACTTTTCATCATAGTGCTTTTACCAATGCATAAAATGCATGGAGAAGTCATTTCGAATGACTGGTCCTCAGTGTTGTGAGAACGATGACTGGTTAAAATTTTTGGTGGTTTCTTGTTCAGTCCATAGGCCTACATCATGTGGCAAACCGGTGAGCATGTGGCTCTATTAGTATAGGAGATACCTGAAAACATATCACACTTTTCATCATAGTGCTTTTACCAATGCATAAAATGCATGGAGAAGTCATTTCGAATGACTGGTCCTCAGTGTTGTGAGAACAATGACTGGTTAAAATTTTTGGTGGTTTCTTGTTCAGTCCATAGGCCTACATCATGTGGCAAACCGGTGAGCATGTGGCTCTATTAGTATAGGAGATACCTGAAAACATATCACACTTTTCATCATAGTGCTTTTACCAATGCATAAAATGCATGGAGAAGTCATTTCGAATGACTGGTCCTCAGTGTTGTGAGAACGATGACTGGTTAAAATTTTTGGTGGTTTCTTGTTCAGTCCATAGGCCTACATCATGTGGCAAACCGGTGAGCATATGGCTCTATTAGTATAGGAGATACCTGAAAACATATCACACTTTTCATCATAGTGCTTTTACCAATGCATAAAATGCATGGAGAAGTCATTTCGAATGACTGGTCCTCAGTGTTGTGAGAACGATGACTGGTTAAAATTTTTGGTGGTTTCTTGTTCAGTCCATAGGCCTACATCATGTGACAAACCGGTGAGCATGTGGCTCTATTAGTATAGGAGATACCTGAAAACATATCACACTTTTCATCATAGTGCTTTTACCAATGCATAAAATGCATGGAGAAGTCATTTCGAATGACTGGTCCTCAGTGTTGTGAGAACGATGACTGGTTAAAATTTTTGGTGGTTTCTTGTTCAGTCCATAGGCCTACATCATGTGGCAAACCGGTGAGCATATGGCTCTATTAGTATAGGAGATACCTGAAAACATATCACACTTATCATCATAGTGCTTTTACCAATGCATAAAATGCATGGAGAACTCATGTCGAATGACTGGTCCTCAGTGTTGTGAGAACGATGACTGGTTAAAATTTTTGGTGGTTTCTTGTTCAGTCCATAGGCCTACATCATGTGACAAACCGGTGAGCATGTGGCTCTATTAGTATAGGAGATACTTGAAAACATATCACACTTTTCATCATAGTGCTTTTACCAATGCATAAAATGCATGGAGAAGTCATTTTGAATGACTGGTCCTCAGTGTTGTGAGAACGATGACTGGTTAAAATTTTTGGTGGTTTCTTGTTCAGTCCATAGGCCTACATCATGTGGCAAACCGGTGAGCATGTGGCTCTATTAGTATAGGAGATACCTGAAAACATATCACACTTTTCATCATAGTGCTTTTACCAATGCATAAAATGCATGGAGAAGTCATTTCGAATGACTGGTCCTCAGTGTTGTGAGAACGATGACTGGTTAAAATTTTTGGTGGTTTCTTGTTCAGTCCATAGGCCTACATCATGTGGCAAACCGGTGAGCATATGGCTCTATTAGTATAGGAGATACCTGAAAACATATCACACTTTTCATCATAGTGCTTTTACCAATGCATAAAATGCATGGAGAAGTCATTTCGAATGACTGGTCCTCAGTGTTGTGAGAACGATGACTGGTTAAAATTTTTGGTGGTTTCTTGTTCAGTCCATAGGCCCACATCATGTGACAAACCTGTGAGCATGTGGCTCTATTAGTATAGGAGATACCTGAAAACATATCACACTTTTCATCATAGTGCTTTTACCAATGCATAAAATGCATGGAGAAGTCATTTCGAATGACTGGTCCTCAGTGTTGTGAGAACGATGACTGGTTAAAATTTTTGGTGGTTTCTTGTTCAGTCCATAGGCCTACATCATGTGGCAAACCGGTGAGCATGTGGCTCTATTAGTATAGGAGATACCTGAAAACATATCACACTTTTCATCATAGTGCTTTTACCAATGCATAAAATGCATGGAGAAGTCATTTCGAATGACTGGTCCTCAGTGTTGTGAGAACGATGACTGGTTAAAATTTTTGGTGGTTTCTTGTTCAGTCCATAGGCCCACATCATGTGGCAAACCGGTGAGCATGTGGCTCTATTAGTATAGGAGATACCTGAAAACATATCACACTTTTCATCATAGTGCTTTTACCAATGCATAAAATGCATGGAGAAGTCATTTTGAATGACTGGTCCTCAGTGTTGTGAGAACGATGACTGGTTAAAATTTTTGGTGGTTTCTTGTTCAGTCCATAGGCCTACATCATGTGGCAAACCGGTGAGCATGTGGCTCTATTAGTATAGGAGATACCTGAAAACATATCACACTTTTCATCATAGTGCTTTTACCAATGCATAAAATGCATGGAGAAGTCATTTCGAATGACTGGTCCTCAGTGTTGTGAGAACGATGACTGGTTAAAATTTTTGGTGGTTTCTTGTTCAGTCCATAGGCCTACATCATGTGGCAAACCGGTGAGCATATGGCTCTATTAGTATAGGAGATACCTGAAAACATATCACACTTTTCATCATAGTGCTTTTACCAATGCATAAAATGCATGGAGAAGTCATTTCGAATGACTGGTCCTCAGTGTTGTGAGAACGATGACTGGTTAACATTTTTGGTGGTTTCTTGTTCAGTCCATAGGCCCACATCATGTGACAAACCGGTGAGCATGTGGCTCTATTAGTATAGGAGATACCTGAAAACATATCACACTTTTCATCATAGTGCTTTTACCAATGCATAAAATGCATGGAGAAGTCATTTCGAATGACTGGTCCTCAGTGTTGTGAGAACGATGACTGGTTAAAATTTTTGGTGGTTTCTTGTTCAGTCCATAGGCCTACATCATGTGGCAAACCGGTGAGCATGTGGCTCTATTAGTATAGGAGATACCTGAAAACATATCACACTTTTCATCATAGTGCTTTTACCAATGCATAAAATGCATGGAGAAGTCATTTCGAATGACTGGTCCTCAGTGTTGTGAGAACAATGACTGGTTAAAATTTTTGGTGGTTTCTTGTTCAGTCCATAGGCCTACATCATGTGGCAAACCGGTGAGCATGTGGCTCTATTAGTATAGGAGATACCTGAAAACATATCACACTTTTCATCATAGTGCTTTTACCAATGCATAAAATGCATGGAGAAGTCATTTCGAATGACTGGTCCTCAGTGTTGTGAGAACGATGACTGGTTAAAATTTTTGGTGGTTTCTTGTTCAGTCCATAGGCCTACATCATGTGGCAAACCGGTGAGCATATGGCTCTATTAGTATAGGAGATACCTGAAAACATATCACACTTTTCATCATAGTGCTTTTACCAATGCATAAAATGCATGGAGAAGTCATTTCGAATGACTGGTCCTCAGTGTTGTGAGAACGATGACTGGTTAAAATTTTTGGTGGTTTCTTGTTCAGTCCATAGGCCTACATCATGTGACAAACCGGTGAGCATGTGGCTCTATTAGTATAGGAGATACCTGAAAACATATCACACTTTTCATCATAGTGCTTTTACCAATGCATAAAATGCATGGAGAAGTCATTTCGAATGACTGGTCCTCAGTGTTGTGAGAACGATGACTGGTTAAAATTTTTGGTGGTTTCTTGTTCAGTCCATAGGCCTACATCATGTGGCAAACCGGTGAGCATATGGCTCTATTAGTATAGGAGATACCTGAAAACATATCACACTTTTCATCATAGTGCTTTTACCAATGCATAAAATGCATGGAGAACTCATTTCGAATGACTGGTCCTCAGTGTTGTGAGAACGATGACTGGTTAAAATTTTTGGTGGTTTCTTGTTCAGTCCATAGGCCTACATCATGTGACAAACCGGTGAGCATGTGGCTCTATTAGTATAGGAGATACCTGAAAACATATCACACTTTTCATCATAGTGCTTTTACCAATGCATAAAATGCATGGAGAAGTCATTTCGAATGACTGGTCCTCAGTGTTGTGAGAACGATGACTGGTTAAAATTTTTGGTGGTTTCTTGTTCAGTCCATAGGCCTACATCATGTGGCAAACCGGTGAGCATGTGGCTCTATTAGTATAGGAGATACCTGAAAACATATCACACTTTTCATCATAGTGCTTTTACCAATGCATAAAATGCATGGAGAAGTCATTTCGAATGACTGGTCCTCAGTGTTGTGAGAACGATGACTGGTTAAAATTTTTGGTGGTTTCTTGTTCAGTCCATAGGCCTACATCATGTGGCAAACCGGTGAGCATGTGGCTCTATTAGTATAGGAGATACCTGAAAACATATCACACTTTTCATCATAGTGCTTTTACCAATGCATAAAATGCATGGAGAAGTCATTTCGAATGACTGGTCCTCAGTGTTGTGAGAACGATTACTGGTTAAAATTTTTGGTGGTTTCTTGTTCAGTCCATAGGCCTACATCATGTGGCAAACCAGTGAGCATGTGGCTCTATTAGTATAGGAGATACCTGAAAACATATCACACTTTTCATCATAGTGCTTTTACCAATGCATAAAATGCATGGAGAAGTCATTTTGAATGACTGGTCCTCAGTGTTGTGAGAACGATGACTGGTTAAAATTTTTGGTGGTTTCTTGTTCAGTCCATAGGCCTACATCATGTGGCAAACCGGTGAGCATGTGGCTCTATTAGTATAGGAGATACCTGAAAACATATCACACTTTTCATCATAGTGCTTTTACCAATGCATAAAATGCATGGAGAAGTCATTTCGAATGACTGGTCCTCAGTGTTGTGAGAACGATGACTGGTTAAAATTTTTGGTGGTTTCTTGTTCAGTCCATAGGCCTACATCATGTGGCAAACCGGTGAGCATGTGGCTCTATTAGTATAGGAGATACCTAAAAACATATCACACTTTTCATCATAGTGCTTTTACCAATGCATAAAATGCATGGAGAAGTCATTTCGAATGACTGGTCCTCAGTGTTGTGAGAACGATGACTGGTTAAAATTTTTGGTGGTTTCTTGTTCAGTCCATAGGCCTACATCATGTGGCAAACCGGTGAGCATGTGGCTCTATTAGTATAGGAGATACCTGAAAACATATCACACTTTTCATCATAGTGCTTTTACCAATGCATAAAATGCATGGAGAAGTCATTTCGAATGACTGGTCCTCAGTGTTGTGAGAACGATGACTGGTTAAAATTTTTGGTGGTTTCTTGTTCAGTCCATAGGCCTACATCATGTGGCAAACCGGTGAGCATGTGGCTCTATTAGTATAGGAGATACCTGAAAACATATCACACTTTTCATCATAGTGCTTTTACCAATGCATAAAATGCATGGAGAAGTCATTTCGAATGACTGGTTCTCAGTGTTGTGAGAACGATGACTGGTTAAAATTTTTGGTGGTTTCTTGTTCAGTCCATAGGCCTACATCATGTGGCAAACCAGTGAGCATGTGGCTCTATTAGTATAGGAGATACCTGAAAACATATCACACTTTTCATCATAGTGCTTTTACCAATGCATAAAATGCATGGAGAAGTCATTTTGAATGACTGGTCCTCAGTGTTGTGAGAACGATGACTGGTTAAAATTTTTGGTGGTTTCTTGTTCAGTCCATAGGCCTACATCATGTGGCAAACCGGTGAGCATGTGGCTCTATTAGTATAGGAGATACCTGAAAACATATCACACTTTTCATCATAGTGCTTTTACCAATGCATAAAATGCATGGAGAAGTCATTTTGAATGACTGGTCCTCAGTGTTGTGAGAACGATGACTGGTTAAAATTTTTGGTGGTTTCTTGTTCAGTCCATAGGCCTACATCATGTGGCAAACCGGTGAGCATGTGGCTCTATTAGTATAGGAGATACCTGAAAACATATCACACTTTTCATCATAGTGCTTTTACCAATGCATAAAATGCATGGAGAAGTCATTTCGAATGACTGGTCCTCAGTGTTGTGAGAACGATGACTGGTTAAAATTTTTGGTGGTTTCTTGTTCAGTCCATAGGCCCACATCATGTGACAAACCTGTGAGCATGTGGCTCTATTAGTATAGGAGATACCTGAAAACATATCACACTTTTCATCATAGTGCTTTTACCAATGCATAAAATGCATGGAGAAGTCATTTCGAATGACTGGTCCTCAGTGTTGTGAGAACGATGACTGGTTAAAATTTTTGGTGGTTTCTTGTTCAGTCCATAGGCCTACATCATGTGGCAAACCGGTGAGCATGTGGCTCTATTAGTATAGGAGATACCTGAAAACATATCACACTTTTCATCATAGTGCTTTTACCAATGCATAAAATGCATGGAGAAGTCATTTCGAATGACTGGTCCTCAGTGTTGTGAGAACGATGACTGGTTAAAATTTTTGGTGGTTTCTTGTTCAGTCCATAGGCCCACATCATGTGGCAAACCGGTGAGCATGTGGCTCTATTAGTATAGGAGATACCTGAAAACATATCACACTTTTCATCATAGTGCTTTTACCAATGCATAAAATGCATGGAGAAGTCATTTTGAATGACTGGTCCTCAGTGTTGTGAGAACGATGACTGGTTAAAATTTTTGGTGGTTTCTTGTTCAGTCCATAGGCCTACATCATGTGGCAAACCGGTGAGCATGTGGCTCTATTAGTATAGGAGATACCTGAAAACATATCACACTTTTCATCATAGTGCTTTTACCAATGCATAAAATGCATGGAGAAGTCATTTCGAATGACTGGTCCTCAGTGTTGTGAGAACGATGACTGGTTAAAATTTTTGGTGGTTTCTTGTTCAGTCCATAGGCCTACATCATGTGGCAAACCGGTGAGCATATGGCTCTATTAGTATAGGAGATACCTGAAAACATATCACACTTTTCATCATAGTGCTTTTACCAATGCATAAAATGCATGGAGAAGTCATTTCGAATGACTGGTCCTCAGTGTTGTGAGAACGATGACTGGTTAAAATTTTTGGTGGTTTCTTGTTCAGTCCATAGGCCCACATCATGTGACAAACCGGTGAGCATGTGGCTCTATTAGTATAGGAGATACCTGAAAACATATCACACTGTTCATCATAGTGCTTTTACCAATGCATAAAATGCATGGAGAAGTCATTTCGAATGACTGGTCCTCAGTGTTGTGAGAACGATGACTGGTTAAAATTTTTGGTGGTTTCTTGTTCAGTCCATAGGCCTACATCATGTGGCAAACCGGTGAGCATGTGGCTCTATTAGTATAGGAGATACCTGAAAACATATCACACTTTTCATCATAGTGCTTTTACCAATGCATAAAATGCATGGAGAAGTCATTTCGAATGACTGGTCCTCAGTGTTGTGAGAACAATGACTGGTTAAAATTTTTGGTGGTTTCTTGTTCAGTCCATAGGCCTACATCATGTGGCAAACCGGTGAGCATGTGGCTCTATTAGTATAGGAGATACCTGAAAACATATCACACTTTTCATCATAGTGCTTTTACCAATGCATAAAATGCATGGAGAAGTCATTTCGAATGACTGGTCCTCAGTGTTGTGAGAACGATGACTGGTTAAAATTTTTGGTGGTTTCTTGTTCAGTCCATAGGCCTACATCATGTGGCAAACCGGTGAGCATATGGCTCTATTAGTATAGGAGATACCTGAAAACATATCACACTTTTCATCATAGTGCTTTTACCAATGCATAAAATGCATGGAGAAGTCATTTCGAATGACTGGTCCTCAGTGTTGTGAGAACGATGACTGGTTAAAATTTTTGGTGGTTTCTTGTTCAGTCCATAGGCCTACATCATGTGACAAACCGGTGAGCATGTGGCTCTATTAGTATAGGAGATACCTGAAAACATATCACACTTTTCATCATAGTGCTTTTACCAATGCATAAAATGCATGGAGAAGTCATTTCGAATGACTGGTCCTCAGTGTTGTGAGAACGATGACTGGTTAAAATTTTTGGTGGTTTCTTGTTCAGTCCATAGGCCTACATCATGTGACAAACCGGTGAGCATGTGGCTCTATTAGTATAGGAGATACCTGAAAACATATCACACTTTTCATCATAGTGCTTTTACCAATGCATAAAATGCATGGAGAAGTCATTTCGAATGACTGGTCCTCAGTGTTGTGAGAACGATGACTGGTTAAAATTTTTGGTGGTTTCTTGTTCAGTCCATAGGCCTACATCATGTGGCAAACCGGTGAGCATATGGCTCTATTAGTATAGGAGATACCTGAAAACATATCACACTTTTCATCATAGTGCTTTTACCAATGCATAAAATGCATGGAGAACTCATTTCGAATGACTGGTCCTCAGTGTTGTGAGAACGATGACTGGTTAAAATTTTTGGTGGTTTCTTGTTCAGTCCATAGGCCTACATCATGTGACAAACCGGTGAGCATGTGGCTCTATTAGTATAGGAGATACCTGAAAACATATCACACTTTTCATCATAGTGCTTTTACCAATGCATAAAATGCATGGAGAAGTCATTTTGAATGACTGGTCCTCAGTGTTGTGAGAACGATGACTGGTTAAAATTTTTGGTGGTTTCTTGTTCAGTCCATAGGCCTACATCATGTGGCAAACCGGTGAGCATGTGGCTCTATTAGTATAGGAGATACCTGAAAACATATCACACTTTTCATCATAGTGCTTTTACCAATGCATAAAATGCATGGAGAAGTCATTTCGAATGACTGGTCCTCAGTGTTGTGAGAACGATGACTGGTTAAAATTTTTGGTGGTTTCTTGTTCAGTCCATAGGCCTACATCATGTGGCAAACCGGTGAGCATATGGCTCTATTAGTATAGGAGATACCTGAAAACATATCACACTTTTCATCATAGTGCTTTTACCAATGCATAAAATGCATGGAGAAGTCATTTCGAATGACTGGTCCTCAGTGTTGTGAGAACGATGACTGGTTAAAATTTTTGGTGGTTTCTTGTTCAGTCCATAGGCCCACATCATGTGACAAACCTGTGAGCATGTGGCTCTATTAGTATAGGAGATACCTGAAAACATATCACACTTTTCATCATAGTGCTTTTACCAATGCATAAAATGCATGGAGAAGTCATTTCGAATGACTGGTCCTCAGTGTTGTGAGAACGATGACTGGTTAAAATTTTTGGTGGTTTCTTGTTCAGTCCATAGGCCTACATCATGTGGCAAACCGGTGAGCATGTGGCTCTATTAGTATAGGAGATACCTGAAAACATATCACACTTTTCATCATAGTGCTTTTACCAATGCATAAAATGCATGGAGAAGTCATTTCGAATGACTGGTCCTCAGTGTTGTGAGAACGATGACTGGTTAAAATTTTTGGTGGTTTCTTGTTCAGTCCATAGGCCCACATCATGTGGCAAACCGGTGAGCATGTGGCTCTATTAGTATAGGAGATACCTGAAAACATATCACACTTTTCATCATAGTGCTTTTACCAATGCATAAAATGCATGGAGAAGTCATTTTGAATGACTGGTCCTCAGTGTTGTGAGAACGATGACTGGTTAAAATTTTTGGTGGTTTCTTGTTCAGTCCATAGGCCTACATCATGTGGCAAACCGGTGAGCATGTGGCTCTATTAGTATAGGAGATACCTGAAAACATATCACACTTTTCATCATAGTGCTTTTACCAATGCATAAAATGCATGGAGAAGTCATTTCGAATGACTGGTCCTCAGTGTTGTGAGAACGATGACTGGTTAAAATTTTTGGTGGTTTCTTGTTCAGTCCATAGGCCTACATCATGTGGCAAACCGGTGAGCATATGGCTCTATTAGTATAGGAGATACCTGAAAACATATCACACTTTTCATCATAGTGCTTTTACCAATGCATAAAATGCATGGAGAAGTCATTTCGAATGACTGGTCCTCAGTGTTGTGAGAACGATGACTGGTTAAAATTTTTGGTGGTTTCTTGTTCAGTCCATAGGCCCACATCATGTGGCAAACCGGTGAGCATGTGGCTCTATTAGTATAGGAGATACCTGAAAACATATCACACTTTTCATCATAGTGCTTTTACCAATGCATAAAATGCATGGAGAAGTCATTTTGAATGACTGGTCCTCAGTGTTGTGAGAACGATGACTGGTTAAAATTTTTGGTGGTTTCTTGTTCAGTCCATAGGCCTACATCATGTGGCAAACCGGTGAGCATGTGGCTCTATTAGTATAGGAGATACCTGAAAACATATCACACTTTTCATCATAGTGCTTTTACCAATGCATAAAATGCATGGAGAAGTCATTTCGAATGACTGGTCCTCAGTGTTGTGAGAACGATGACTGGTTAAAATTTTTGGTGGTTTCTTGTTCAGTCCATAGGCCTACATCATGTGGCAAACCGGTGAGCATATGGCTCTATTAGTATAGGAGATACCTGAAAACATATCACACTTTTCATCATAGTGCTTTTACCAATGCATAAAATGCATGGAGAAGTCATTTCGAATGACTGGTCCTCAGTGTTGTGAGAACGATGACTGGTTAAAATTTTTGGTGGTTTCTTGTTCATTCCATAGGCCCACATCATGTGACAAACCGGTGAGCATGTGGCTCTATTAGTATAGGAGATACCTGAAAACATATCACACTTTTCATCATAGTGCTTTTACCAATGCATAAAATGCATGGAGAAGTCATTTCGAATGACTGGTCCTCAGTGTTGTGAGAACGATGACTGGTTAAAATTTTTGGTGGTTTCTTGTTCAGTCCATAGGCCTACATCATGTGGCAAACCGGTGAGCATGTGGCTCTATTAGTATAGGAGATACCTGAAAACATATCACACTTTTCATCATAGTGCTTTTACCAATGCATAAAATGCATGGAGAAGTCATTTCGAATGACTGGTCCTCAGTGTTGTGAGAACAATGACTGGTTAAAATTTTTGGTGGTTTCTTGTTCAGTCCATAGGCCTACATCATGTGGCAAACCGGTGAGCATGTGGCTCTATTAGTATAGGAGATACCTGAAAACATATCACACTTTTCATCATAGTGCTTTTACCAATGCATAAAATGCATGGAGAAGTCATTTCGAATGACTGGTCCTCAGTGTTGTGAGAACGATGACTGGTTAAAATTTTTGGTGGTTTCTTGTTCAGTCCATAGGCCTACATCATGTGGCAAACCGGTGAGCATATGGCTCTATTAGTATAGGAGATACCTGAAAACATATCACACTTTTCATCATAGTGCTTTTACCAATGCATAAAATGCATGGAGAAGTCATTTCGAATGACTGGTCCTCAGTGTTGTGAGAACGATGACTGGTTAAAATTTTTGGTGGTTTCTTGTTCAGTCCATAGGCCTACATCATGTGACAAACCGGTGAGCATGTGGCTCTATTAGTATAGGAGATACCTGAAAACATATCACACTTTTCATCATAGTGCTTTTACCAATGCATAAAATGCATGGAGAAGTCATTTCGAATGACTGGTCCTCAGTGTTGTGAGAACGATGACTGGTTAAAATTTTTGGTGATTTCTTGTTCAGTCCATAGGCCTACATCATGTGGCAAACCGGTGAGCATATGGCTCTATTAGTATAGGAGATACCTGAAAACATATCACACTTTTCATCATAGTGCTTTTACCAATGCATAAAATGCATGGAGAACTCATTTCGAATGACTGGTCCTCAGTGTTGTGAGAACGATGACTGGTTAAAATTTTTGGTGGTTTCTTGTTCAGTCCATAGGCCTACATCATGTGACAAACCGGTGAGCATGTGGCTCTATTAGTATAGGAGATACCTGAAAACATATCACACTTTTCATCATAGTGCTTTTACCAATGCATAAA
>NW_027194851.1:0-33299 GCF_032444005.1 Ranitomeya imitator
CTGCACCGTTCACTGTGCCCCATAGATGTGCCATATACAGTGCTCTGCACCGTTCATTGTGCCCCATAGATGTGCCATATACAGTGCTCTGCACCGTTCATTGTGCCCCATAGATGTGCCATATACAGTGCTCTGCACCGTTCACTGTGCCCCATAGATGTGCCATATACAGTGCTCTGCACCGGTCATTGTGCCCCATAGATGTGCCCCATATAGTGCCCTGCACCGTTCATTATGCCCCATAGATGTGCCATATACAGTGCTCTGCACCGTTCACTGTGCCCCATAGATGTGCCATATACAGTGCTCTGCACCGTTCACTGTGCCCCATAGATGTGCCATATACGGTGCTCTGCACCGTTCACTGTGCCCCATAGATGTGCCATATACAGTGCTCTGCACCGTTCATTGTGCCCCATAGATGTGCCATATACAGTGCTCTGCACCGTTCATTGTGCCCCATAGATGTGCCATATACAGTGCTCTGCACCGTTCATTGTGCCCCATAGATGTGCCATATACAGTGCTCTGCACCGTTCACTGTGCCCCATAGATGTGCCATATACAGTGCTCTGCACCGTTCACTGTGCCCCATAGATGTGCCATATACGGTGCTCTGCACCGTTCATTGTGCCCCATAGATGTGCCATATACAGTGCTCTGCACCGTTCATTGTGCCCCATAGATGTGCCATATACAGTGCTCTGCACCGTTCATTGTGCCCCATAGATGTGCCATATACGGTGCTCTGCACCGTTCATTGTGCCCCATAGATGTGCCATATACGGTGCTCTGCACCGTTCATTGTGCCCCATAGATGTGCCATATACAGTGCTCTGCACCGTTCACTGTGCCCCATAGATGTGCCATGTACAGTGCTCTGCACCGTTCACTGTGCCCCATAGATGTGCCATATACGGTGCTCTGCACCGTTCATTGTGCCCCATAGATGTGCCATATACGGTGCTCTGCACCGTTCATTGTGCCCCATAGATGTGCCATATACGGTGCTCTGCACCGTTCATTGTGCCCCATAGATGTGCCATATACGGTGCTCTGCACCGTTCATTGTGCCCCATAGATGTGCCATATACGGTGCTCTGCACCGTTCATTGTGCCCCATAGATGTGCCATATACCGTGCTCCGCACCGTTCACTGTGCCCCATAGATGTGCCATATACAGTGCTCTGCACCGGTCATTGTGCCCCATAGATGTACCATATACAGTGCTCTGCACCGGTCATTGTGCCCCATAGATGTGCCATATACAGTGCTCTGCACTGTTCACTGTGCCCCATAGATGTGCCATATACAGTGCTCTGCACCGTTCACTGTGCCCCATAGATGTGCCATATACAGTGCTCTGCACCGTTCACTGTGCCCCATAGATGTGCCATATACAGTGCTCTGCACCGTTCACTGTGCCCCATAGATGTGCCATATACAGTGCTCTGCACTGTTCACTGTGCCCCATAGATGTGCCATATACAGTGCTCTGCACCGTTCACTGTGCCCCATAGATGTGCCATATACAGTGCTCTGCACCGTTCACTGTGCCCCATAGATGTGCCATATACAGTGCTCTGCACCGTTCACTGTGCCCCATAGATGTGCCATATACAGTGCTCTGCACCGTTCACTGTGCCCCATAGATGTGCCATATACGGTGCTCTGCACCGTTCACTATGCCCCATAGCTGTGCCATATACAGTGCTCTGCACCGTTCACTGTGCCCCATAGATGTGCCATATACAGTGCTCTGCACCGTTCACTGTGCCCCATAGATGTGCCATATACAGTGCTCTGCACCGTTCACTGTGCCCCATAGATGTGCCATATACAGTGCTCTGCACCGTTCACTGTGCTCCATAGATGTGCCATATACAGTGCTCTGCACCGTTCACTGTGCCCCATAGATGTGCCATATACTGTGCTCTGCACCGTTCACTGTGCCCCATAGCTGTGCCATATACAGTGCTCTGCACCGTTCACTGTGCTCCATAGATGTGCCATATACAGTGCTCTGCACCGTTCACTGTGCCCCATAGATGTGCCATATACAGTGCCCTGCACCGTTCTCTGTGCCCCATAGATGTGCCATATACAGTGCCCTGCACCGTTCTCTGTGCCCCATAGATGTGCCATATACAGTGCTCTGCACCGTTCACTATGCCCCATAGCTGTGCCATATACAGTGCTCTGCACCGTTCACTGTGCCCCATAGATGTGCCATATACAGTGCTCTGCACCGTTCACTGTGCCCCATAGATGTGCCATATACAGTGCTCTGCACCGTTCACTGTGCCCCATAGATGTGCCATATACAGTGCTCTGCACCGTTCACTGTGCCCCATAGATGTGCCATATACAGTGCCCTGCACCGTTCTCTGTGCCCCATAGATGTGCCATATACAGTGCCCTGCACCGTTCTCTGTGCCCCATAGATGTGCCATATACAGTGCTCTGCACCGTTCACTATGCCCCATAGCTGTGCCATATACAGTGCTCTGCACCGTTCACTGTGCCCCATAGCTGTGCCATATATAGTGCTCTGCACCGTTCACTGTGCCCCATAGATGTGCCATATACAGTGCTCTGCACCGTTCACTGTGTCCCATAGATGTGCCATATACAGTGCTCTGCACCGTTCACTGTGCCCCATAGCTGTGCCATATACGGTGCTCTGCACTGTTCATTGTGCCCCATAGATGTGCCATATACAGTGCTCTGCACCATTCACTGTGCCCCATAGATGTGCCATATACGGTGCTCTGCACTGTTCATTGTGCCCCATAGATGTGCCATATACAGTGCTCTGCACCGTTCACTGTGCCCCATAGATGTGCCATATACAGTGCTCTGCACCGTTCACTGTGTCCCATAGATGTGCCATATACAGTGCTCTGCACCGTTCACTGTGCCCCATAGATGTGCCATATACGGTGCCCTGCACCGGTCATTGTGCCCCATAGATGTACCATATACAGTGCTCTGCACCGTTCACTGTGCCCCATAGATGTGCCATATACGGTGCCCTGCACCGGTCATTGTGCCCCATAGATGTACCATATACAGTGCTCTGCACCGTTCACTGTGCCCCATAGATGTGCCATATACGGTGCTCTGCACCGTTCACTGTGCCCCATAGATGTGCCATATACAGTGCTCTGCACCGTTCACTGTGCCCCATAGATGTGCCATATACGGTGCTCTGCACCGTTCACTGTGCCCCATAGATGTGCCATATACAGTGCTCTGCACCGTTCACTGTGCCCCATAGATGTGCCATATACAGTGCTCTGCACCGTTCACTGTGCCCCATAGATGTGCCATATACAGTGCTCTGCACCGTTCACTGTGCCCCATAGATGTGCCATATACGGTGCCCTGCACCGTTCACTGTGCCCCATAGATGTGCCATATACAGTGCTCTGCACCGTTCACTGTGCCCCATAGATGTGCCATATACAGTGCTCTGCACCGTTCACTGTGCCCCATAGATGTGCCATATACAGTGCTCTGCACCGTTCACTGTGCCCCATAGATGTGCCATATACGGTGCTCTGCACCGTTCACTGTGCCCCATAGATGTGCCATATACACTGCTCTGCACCGTTCATTGTGCCCCATAGATGTGCCATATACAGTGCTCTGCACCGTTCATTGTGCCCCATAGATGTGCCATATACAGTGCTCTGCACCGTTCACTGTGCCCCATAGATGTGCCATATACAGTGCTCTGCACCGTTCATTGTGTCCCATAGATGTGCCATATACAGTGCTCTGCACCGTTCACTGTGCCCCATAGATGTGCCATATACTGTGCTCTGCACCGTTCACTGTGCCCCATAGATGTGCCATATACAGTGCTCTGCACCGTTCACTGTGCCCCATAGATGTGCCATATACGGTGCTCTGCACCGTTCACTGTGCCCCATAGATGTGCCATATACAGTGCCCTGCACCGTTCACTGTGCCCCATAGATGTGCCATATACAGTGCTCTGCACCGTTCACTGTGCCCCATAGATGTGCCATATACAGTGCTCTGCACCGTTCACTGTGCCCCATAGATGTGCCATATACGGTGCTCTGCACCGTTCACTGTGCCCCATAGATGTGCCATATACGGTGCTCTGCACCGTTCACTGTGCCCCATAGATGTGCCATATACGGTGCTCTGCACCGTTCACTGTGCCCCATAGATGTGCCATATACAGTGCTCTGCACCGTTCACTGTGCCCCATAGATGTGCCCATATACAGTGCTCTGCACCGTTCACTGTGCCCCATAGATGTGCCATATACAGTGCTCTGCACCGTTCATTGTGCCCCATAGATGTGCCATATACAGTGCTCTGCACCGTTCATTGTGCCCCATAGATGTGCCATATACAGTGCTCTGCACCGTTCATTGTGCCCCATAGATGTGCCATATACAGTGCTCTGCACCGTTCATTGTGCCCCATAGATGTGCCATATACAGTGCTCTGCACCGTTCACTGTGCCCCATAGATGTGCCATATACAGTGCTCTGCACCGTTCACTGTGCCCCATAGATGTGCCATATACAGTGCCCTGCACCGTTCACTGTGCCCCATAGATGTGCCATATACAGTGCTCTGCACCGTTCACTGTGCCCCATAGATGTGCCATATACAGTGCTCTGCACCGTTCACTGTGCCCCATAGATGTGCCCATATACAGTGCTCTGCACCGTTCACTGTGTCCCATAGATGTGCCATATACAGTGCTCTGCACCGTTCACTGTGCCCCATAGATGTGCCATATACAGTGCTCTGCACCGTTCACTGTGCCCCATAGATGTGCCATATACAGTGCTCTGCACCGTTCACTGTGCCCCATAGATGTGCCATATACAGTGCTCTGCACCGTTCACTGTGCCCCATAGATGTGCCATATACAGTGCTCTGCACCGTTCACTGTGCCCCATAGATGTGCCATATACTGTGCTCTGCACCGTTCACTGTGCCCCATAGATGTGCCATATACGGTGCTCTGCACCGTTCACTGTGTCCCATAGATGTGCCATATACGGTGCCCTGCACCGGTCATTGTGCCCCATAGATGTGCCATATACAGTGCTCTGCACCGTTCACTGTGCCCCATAGATGTGCCATATACAGTGCTCTGCACCGTTCACTGTGCCCCATAGATGTGCCATATACAGTGCTCTGCACCGTTCACTGTGCCCCATAGATGTGCCATATACAGTGCTCTGCACCGTTCACTGTGCCCCATAGATGTGTCATATACGGTGCTCTGCACCGTTCACTGTGCCCCATAGATGTGTCATATACGGTGCTCTGCTCCGTTCACTGTGCCCCATAGATGTGCCATATACGGTGCCCTGCACCGTTCACTGTGCCCCATAGATGTGCCATATACAGTGCCCTGCACCGTTCACTGTGCCCCATAGATGTGCCATATACAGTGCCCTGCACCGTTCACTGTGCCCCATAGATGTGCCATATACGGTGCTCTGCACCGTTCACTGTGCCCCATAGATGTGCCATATACAGTGCTCTGCACCGTTCATTGTGCCCCATAGATGTGCCATATACGGTGCTCTGCACCGTTCACTGTGCCCCATAGATGCTCCACATAAATCTCTGCACCGTTCACTGTGCCCCATAGATGTGCCATATACAGTGCCCTGCACCGTTCACTGTGCCCCATAGATGTGCCATATACGGTGCTCTGCACCGTTCACTGTGCCCCATAGATGTGCCATATACAGTGCTCTGCACCGTTCACTGTGCCCCATAGATGCTCCACATAAATCTCTGCACCGTTCACTGTGCCCCATAGATGTGCCATATACAGTGCTCTGCACTGTTCACTGTGCCCCATAGATGTGCCATATACGGTGCTCTGCACCGTTCACTGTGCCCCATAGATGCTCCACATAAATCTCTGCACCGTTCACTGTGCCCCATAGATGTGCCATATACAGTGCTCTGCACTGTTCACTGTGCCCCATAGATGTGCCATATACAGTGCTCTGCACCGTTCACTGTGCCCCATAGATGTGCCATATACAGTGCTCTGCACCGTTCACTGTGCCCCATAGATGTGCCATATACCGTGCTCTGCACCGTTCACTGTGCCCCATAGATGTGCCATATACCGTGCTCTGCACCGTTCACTGTGCCCCATAGATGTGCCATATACAGTGCTCTGCACCGTTCACTGTGCCCCATAGATGTGCCATATACAGTGCTCTGCACCGTTCACTGTGCCCCATAGATGTGCCATATACAGTGCTCTGCACCGTTCACTGTGCCCCATAGATGTGCCATATACAGTGCTCTGCACCGTTCACTGTGCCCCATAGATGTGCCATATACAGTGCTCTGCACCGTTCACTGTGCCCCATAGATGTGCCATATACAGTGCTCTGCACCGTTCACTGTGCCCCATAGATGTGCCATATACGGTGCTCTGCACCGTTCACTGTGCCCCATAGATGTGCCATATACGGTGCCCTGCACCGTTCACTGTGCCCCATAGATGTGCCATATACAGTGCTCTGCACCGTTCACTGTGCCCCATAGATGTGCCATATACGGTGCCCTGCACCGTTC
This sequence comes from Ranitomeya imitator, assembly GCF_032444005.1. Lineage (NCBI taxonomy): Eukaryota > Metazoa > Chordata > Amphibia > Anura > Dendrobatidae > Ranitomeya > Ranitomeya imitator. The sequence continues at coordinate 6,608 of NW_027194851.1, forward strand.
ACTGTGCCCCATAGATGTGCCACATACAGTGCCCTGCACCGTTCACTGTGCCCCATAGATGTGCCATATACAGTGCTCTGCACCGTTCACTGTGCCCCATAGATGTGCCACATACGGTGCCCTGCACCGTTCACTGTGCCCCATAGATGTGCCACATACAGTGCCCTGCACCGTTCACTGTGCCCCATAGATGTGCCATATACGGTGCCCTGCACCGTTCACTGTGCCCCATAGATGTGCCATATACAGTGCCCTGCACCGTTCACTGTGCCCCATAGATGTGCCATATACGGTGCTCTGCACCGTTCACTGTGCCCCATAGATGTGCCATATACCGTGCTCTGCACCGTTCACTGTGCCCCATAGATGTGCCATATACCGTGCTCTGCACCGTTCACTGTGCCCCATAGATGTGCCATATACGGTGCTCTGCACCGTTCACTGTGTCCCATAGATGTGCCATATACAGTGCTCTGCACCGTTCACTGTGCCCCATAGATGTGCCATATACAGTGCTCTGCACCGTTCACTGTGTCCCATAGATGTGCCATATACAGTGCTCTGCACCGTTCACTGTGTCCCATAGATGTGCCATATACAGTGCTCTGCACCGTTCACTGTGCCCCATAGATGTGCCATATACAGTGCTCTGCACCGTTCACTGTGCCCCATAGATGTGCCATATACGGTGCCCTGCACCGGTCACTGTGTCCCATAGATGTGCCATATACAGTGCTCTGCACCGTTCACTGTGCCCCATAGATGTGCCATATACAGTGCTCTGCACCGTTCACTGTGCCCCATAGATGTGCCATATACCGTGCTCTGCACCGTTCACTGTGCCCCATAGATGTGCCATATACAGTGCTCTGCACCGTTCACTGTGCCCCATAGATGTGCCATATACCGTGCTCTGCACCGTTCACTGTGCCCCATAGATGTGCCATATACAGTGCTCTGCACCGTTCACTGTGCCCCATAGATGTGCCATATACGGTGCCCTGCACCGTTCACTGTGCCCCATAGATGTGCCATATACAGTGCTCTGCACCGTTCACTGTGCCCCATAGATGTGCCATATACAGTGCTCTGCACCGTTCACTGTGCCCCATAGATGTGCCATATACGGTGCTCTGCACCGTTCACTGTGCCCCATAGATGTGCCATATACGGTGCTCTGCACCGTTCATTGTGCCCCATAGATGTGCCATATACGGTGCTCTGCACCGTTCACTGTGCCCCATAGATGTGCCATATACGGTGCCCTGCACCGTTCACTGTGCCCCATAGATGTGCCATATACAGTGCTCTGCACCGTTCATTGTGCCCCATAGATGTGCCATATACAGTGCTCTGCACCGTTCACTGTGCCCCATAGATGTGCCATATACAGTGCTCTGCACCGTTCACTGTGCCCCATAGATGTGCCATATACGGTGCCCTGCACCGTTCACTGTGCCCCATAGATGTGCCATATACAGTGCTCTGCACCGTTCACTGTGCCCCATAGATGTGCCATATACAGTGCTCTGCACCGTTCATTGTGCCCCATAGATGTGCCATATACGGTGCCCTGCACCGTTCACTGTGCCCCATAGATGTGCCATATACGGTGCCCTGCACCGTTCACTGTGCCCCATAGATGTGCCATATACAGTGCTCTGCACCGTTCACTGTGCCCCATAGATGTGCCATATACAGTGTTCTGCACCGTTCACTGTGCCCCATAGATGTGCCATATACAGTGCTCTGCACCGTTCACTGTGCCCCATAGATGTGCCATATACGGTGCTCTGCACCGTTCACTGTGCCCCATAGATGTGCCATATACAGTGCTCTGCACCGTTCACTGTGCCCCATAGATGTGCCATATACAGTGCTCTGCACCGGTCACTGTGCCCCATAGATGTGCCATATACAGTGCTCTGCACCGTTCACTGTGCCCCATAGATGTGCCATATACAGTGCTCTGCACCGTTCACTGTGCCCCATAGCTGTGCCATATACAGTGCTCTGCACCGTTCATTGTGCCCCATTGCTGTGCCATATACGGTGCTCTGCACCGTTCACTGTGCCCCATAGATGTGCCATATACAGTGCTCTGCACCGTTCACTGTGCCCCATAGATGTGCCATATACAGTGCTCTGCACCGTTCACTGTGCCCCATAGCTGTGCCATATACGGTGCTCTGCACCGTTCACTGTGCCCCATAGATGTGCCATATACAGTGCTCTGCACCGTTCACTGTGCCCCATAGATGTGCCATATACAGTGCTCTGCACCGTTCATTGTGCCCCATTGCTGTGCCATATACGGTGCTCTGCACCGTTCACTGTGCCCCATAGATGTGCCATATACAGTGCTCTGCACCGTTCACTGTGCCCCATAGATGTGCCATATACAGTGCTCTGCACCGTTCACTGTGTCCCATAGATGTGCCATATACGGTGCCCTGCACCGGTCATTGTGCCCCATAGATGTGCCATATACAGTGCTCTGCACCGTTCACTGTGCCCCATAGATGTGCCATATACGGTGCTCTGCACCGTTCACTGTGCCCCATAGATGTGCCATATACAGTGCTCTGCACCGTTCACTGTGTCCCATAGATGTGCCATATACGGTGCCCTGCACCGGTCATTGTGCCCCATAGATGTGCCATATACGGTGCTCTGCACCGTTCACTGTGCCCCATAGATGTGCCATATACAGTGCTCTGCACCGTTCATTGTGTCCCATAGATGTGCCATATACGGTGCCCTGCACCGGTCATTGTGCCCCATAGATGTGCCATATACGGTGCCCTGCACCGGTCATTGTGCCCCATAGATGTGCCATATACAGTGCTCTGCACCGTTCATTGTGCCCCATAGATGTGCCATATACAGTGCTCTGCACCATTCACTGTGCCCCATAGATGTGCCATATACAGTGCTCTGCACCGTTCACTGTGCCCCATAGATGTGCCATATACAGTGCTCTGCACCGTTCATTGTGTCCCATAGATGTGCCATATACAGTGCTCTGCACCGTTCACTGTGCCCCATAGATGTGCCATATACAGTGCTCTGCACCATTCACTGTGCCCCATAGATGTGCCATATACAGTGCTCTGCACCGTTCACTGTGCCCCATAGATGTGCCATATACAGTGCTCTGCACCGTTCATTGTGTCCCATAGATGTGCCATATACAGTGCTCTGCACCATTCACTGTGCCCCATAGATGTGCCATATACAGTGCTCTGCACCATTCACTGTGCCCCATAGATGTGCCATATACAGTGCTCTGCACCGTTCATTGTGTCCCATAGATGTGCCATATACAGTGCTCTGCACCGTTCACTGTGCCCCATAGATGTGCCATATACAGTGCTCTGCACCGTTCACTGTGCCCCATAGCTGTGCCATATACAGTGCTCTGCACCGTTCACTGTGCCCCATAGATGTGCCATATACGGTGCCCTGCACCATTCACTGTGCCCCATAGATGTGCCATATACAGTGCTCTGCACCGTTCACTGTGTCCCATAGATGTGCCATATACGGTGCCCTGCACCGGTCATTGTGCCCCATAGATGTGCCATATACGGTGCTCTGCACCGTTCACTGTGCCCCATAGATGTGCCATATACAGTGCTCTGCACCGTTCACTGTGTCCCATAGATGTGCCATATACGGTGCCCTGCACCGGTCATTGTGCCCCATAGATGTGCCATATACAGTGCTCTGCACCGTTCACTGTGCCCCATAGATGTGCCATATACAGTGCTCTGCACCGTTCATTGTGTCCCATAGATGTGCCATATACAGTGCTCTGCACCGTTCACTGTGCCCCATAGATGTGCCATATACAGTGCTCTGCACCGTTCACTGTGCCCCATAGCTGTGCCATATACAGTGCTCTGCACCGTTCACTGTGCCCCATAGATGTGCCATATACGGTGCCCTGCACCATTCACTGTGCCCCATAGATGTGCCATATACAGTGCTCTGCACCGTTCACTGTGTCCCATAGATGTGCCATATACGGTGCCCTGCACCGGTCATTGTGCCCCATAGATGTGCCATATACGGTGTTCTGCACCGTTCACTGTGCCCCATAGATGTGCCATATACGGTGCTCTGCACCGTTCACTGTGCCCCATAGATGTGCCATATACAGTGCTCTGTACCGTTCACTGTGTCCCATAGATGTGCCATATACGGTGCCCTGCACCGGTCATTGTGCCCCATAGATGTGCCATATACGGTGCTCTGCACCGTTCACTGTGCCCCATAGATGTGCCATATACAGTGCTCTGCACCATTCATTGTGTCCCATAGATGTGCCATATACAGTGCTCTGCACCGTTCACTGTGCCCCATAGATGTGCCATATACTGTGCTCTGCACCGTTCACTGTGCCCCATAGATGTGCCCATATACAGTGCTCTGCACCGTTCATTGTGTCCCATAGATGTGCCATATACAGTGCTCTGCACCGTTCACTGTGCCCCATAGATGTGCCATATACAGTGCTCTGCACCGTTCATTGTGTCCCATAGATGTGCCATATACAGTGCTCTGCACCGTTCACTGTGCCCCATAGATGTGCCATATACTGTGCTCTGCACCGTTCACTGTGCCCCATAGATGTGCCCATATACAGTGCTCTGCACCGTTCACTGTGCCCCATAGATGTGCCATATACAGTGCTCTGCACCGTTCACTGTGCCCCATAGATGTGCCATATACAGTGCTCTGCACCGTTCACTGTGCCCCATAGATGTGCCATATACAGTGCTCTGCACCGTTCACTGTGCCCCATAGATGTGCCATATACAGTGCTCTGCACCATTCATTGTGCCCCATAGATGTGCCATATACAGTGCTCTGCACCGTTCACTGTGCCCCATAGATGTGCCATATACGGTGCTCTGCACCGTTCACTGTGCCCCATAGATGTGCCATATACAGTGCTCTGCACCGTTCACTGTGCCCCATAGATGTGCCATATACAGTGCTCTGCACCGTTCATTGTGCCCCATAGATGTGCCATATACAGTGCTCCGCACCGTTCACTGTGCCCCATAGATGTGCCATATACAGTGCTCCGCACCGTTCACTGTGCCCCATAGATGTGCCATATACAGTGCTCTGCACCGTTCACTGTGCCCCATAGATGTGCCTTATACGGTGCTCTGCACCGTTCATTGTGCCCCATAGATGTGCCATATACAGTGCTCTGCACCGTTCACTGTGCCCCATAGATGTGCCATATACAGTGCTCTGCACCGTTCACTGTGCCCCATAGATGTGCCATATACCGTGCTCTGCACCGTTCACTGTGCCCCATAGATGTGCCATATACAGTGCTCTGCACCGTTCACTGTGCCCCATAGATGTGCCCATATACGGTGCCCTGCACCGTTCACTGTGCCCCATAGATGTGCCATATACAGTGCTCTGCACCATTCATTGTGTCCCATAGATGTGCCATATACAGTGCTCTGCACCGTTCACTGTGCCCCATAGATGTGCCATATACAGTGCTCTGCACCATTCATTGTGTCCCATAGATGTGCCATATACAGTGCTCTGCACCGTTCACTGTGCCCCATAGATGTGCCATATACTGTGCTCTGCACCGTTCACTGTGCCCCATAGATGTGCCCATATACAGTGCTCTGCACCGTTCATTGTGTCCCATAGATGTGCCATATACAGTGCTCTGCACCGTTCACTGTGCCCCATAGATGTGCCATATACTGTGCTCTGCACCGTTCACTGTGCCCCATAGATGTGCCCATATACAGTGCTCTGCACCATTCACTGTGCCCCATAGATGTGCCATATACAGTGCTCTGCACCGTTCATTGTGTCCCATAGATGTGCCATATACAGTGCTCTGCACCGTTCACTGTGCCCCATAGATGTGCCATATACTGTGCTCTGCACCGTTCACTGTGCCCAATAGATGTGCCCATATACAGTGCTCTGCACCGTTCACTGTGCCCCATAGATGTGCCATATACAGTGCTCTGCACCGTTCACTGTGCCCCATAGATGTGCCATATACAGTGCTCTGCACCGTTCACTGTGCCCCATAGATGTGCCATATACAGTGCTCTGCACCGTTCACTGTGCCCCATAGATGTGCCATATACAGTGCTCTGCACCATTCATTGTGCCCCATAGATGTGCCATATACAGTGCTCTGCACCGTTCACTGTGCCCCATAGATGTGCCATATACGGTGCTCTGCACCGTTCACTGTGCCCCATAGATGTGCCATATACAGTGCTCTGCACCGTTCACTGTGCCCCATAGATGTGCCATATACAGTGCTCTGCACCGTTCATTGTGCCCCATAGATGTGCCATATACAGTGCTCCGCACCGTTCACTGTGCCCCATAGATGTGCCATATACAGTGCTCTGCACCGTTCACTGTGCCCCATAGATGTGCCTTATACGGTGCTCTGCACCGTTCATTGTGCCCCATAGATGTGCCATATACAGTGCTCTGCACCGTTCACTGTGCCCCATAGATGTGCCATATACAGTGCTCTGCACCGTTCACTGTGCCCCATAGATGTGCCATATACAGTGCTCTGCACCGTTCATTGTGCCCCATAGATGTGCCATATACCGTGCTCTGCACCGTTCACTGTGCCCCATAGATGTGCCATATACAGTGCTCTGCACCGTTCACTGTGCCCCATAGATGTGCCATATACAGTGCTCTGCACCGTTCACTGTGCCCCATAGATGTGCCATATACCGTGCTCTGCACCGTTCACTGTGCCCCATAGATGTGCCATATACAGTGCTCTGCACCGTTCACTGTGCCCCATAGATGTGCCATATACAGTGCTCTGCACCGTTCACTGTGCCCCATAGATGTGCCATATACGGTGCCCTGCACCGTTCACTGTGCCCCATAGATGTGCCATATACAGTGCTCTGCACCGTTCACTGTGCCCCATAGATGTGCCATATACAGTGCTCTGCACCGTTCACTGTGCCCCATAGATGTGCCATATACAGTGCTCTGCACCGTTCACTGTGCCCCATAGATGTGCCATATACAGTGCTCTGCACCGTTCACTGTGCCCCATAGATGTGCCATATACGGTGCCCTGCTCCGTTCATTGTGCCCCATAGATGTGCCATATACAGTGCTCTGCACCGTTCACTGTGCCCCATAGATGTGCCATATACAGTGCTCTGCTCCGTTCATTGTGCCCCATAGATGTGCCATATACAGTGCTCTGCACCGTTCACTGTGCCCCATAGATGTGCCATATACTGTGCTCTGCACCGTTCACTGTGCCCCATAGATGTGCCATATACGGTGCCCTGCACCGTTCACTGTGCCCCATAGATGTGCCATATACAGTGCTCTGCACCGTTCACTGTGCCCCATAGATGTGCCATATACGGTGCTCTGCACCGTTCATTGTGCCCCATAGATGTGCCATATACAGTGCTCTGCACCGTTCACTGTGCCCCATAGATGTGCCATATACAGTGCTCTGCACCGTTCACTGTGCCCCATAGATGTGCCATATACAGTGCTCTGCACCGTTCACTGTGCCCCATAGATGTGCCATATACAGTGCTCTGCACCGTTCACTGTGTCCCATAGATGTGCCATATACAGTGCTCTGCACCGTTCATTGTGCCCCATAGATGTGCCATATACGGTGCTCTGCACCGTTCACTGTGCCCCATAGATGTGCCATATACGGTGCTCTGCACCGTTCACTGTGCCCCATAGATGTGCCATATACAGTGCTCTGCACCGTTCACTGTGCCCCATAGATGTGCCATATACAGTGCTCTGCACCGTTCACTGTGCCCCATAGATGTGCCATATACAGTGCTCTGCACCGTTCACTGTGCCCCATAGATGTGCCATATACAGTGCTCTGCACCGTTCACTGTGCCCCATAGATGTGCCATATACAGTGCTCTGCACCGTTCACTGTGCCCCATAGATGTGCCATATACGGTGCTCTGCACCGTTCACTGTGCCCCATAGATGTGCCATATACAGTGCCCTGCACCGTTCACTGTGCCCCATAGATGTGCCATATACAGTGCTCTGCACCGTTCACTGTGCCCCATAGATGTGCCATATACAGTGCTCTGCACCGGTCATTGTGCCCCATAGATGTGCCATATACAGTGCTCTGCACCGTTCACTGTGCCCCATAGATGTGCCATATACAGTGCTCTGCACCGTTCACTGTGCCCCATAGATGTGCCATATACAGTGCTCTGCACCGTTCACTGTGCCCCATAGCTGTGCCATATACAGTGCTCTGCACCGTTCATTGTGCCCCATTGCTGTGCCATATACAGTGCTCTGCACCATTCACTGTGCCCCATAGATGTGCCATATACAGTGCTCTGCACCGTTCACTGTGCCCCATAGATGTGCCATATACAGTGCTCTGCACCGATCACTGTGCCCCATAGATGTGCCATATACAGTGCTCTGCACCGTTCACTGTGCCCCATAGATGTGCCATATACAGTGCTCTGCACCGTTCACTGTGCCCCATAGATGTGCCATATACGGTGCTCTGCACCGTTCACTGTGCCCCATAGATGTGCCATATACCGTGCTCTGCACCGTTCACTGTGCCCCATAGATGTGCCATATACGGTGCCCTGCATCGGTCACTGTGCCCCATAGATGTGCCATATACAGTGCTCTGCACCGTTCACTGTGTCCCATAGATGTGCCATATACGGTGCCCTGCACCGGTCATTGTGCCCCATAGATGTGCCATATACAGTGCTCTGCACCGTTCACTGTGCCCCATAGATGTGCCATATACCGTGCTCTGCACCGTTTACTGTGCCCCATAGATGTGCCATATACAGTGCTCTGCACCGTTCACTGTGCCCCATAGATGTGCCATATACAGTGCTCTGCACCGTTCACTGTGTCCCATAGATGTGCCATATACGGTGCCCTGCACCGGTCATTGTGCCCCATAGATGTGCCATATACAGTGCCCTGCACCGTTCACTGTGCCCCATAGATGTGCCATATACAGTGCTCTGCACCGTTCACTGTGCCCCATAGATGTGCCATATACGGTGCTCTGCACCGTTCACTGTGCCCCATAGATGTGCCATATACAGTGCCCTGCACCGTTCACTGTGCCCCATAGATGTACTCCATATACAGTGCTCTGCACCGTTCACTGTGCCCCATAGATGTGCCCATATACGGTGCTCTGCACCGTTCATTGTGTCCCATAGATGTGCCATATACAGTGCTCTGCACCGTTCACTGTGCCCCATTGCTGTGCCATATACAGTGCTCTGCACCGTTCACTGTGCCCCATAGATGTACTCCATATACAGTGCTCTGCACCGTTCACTGTGCCCCATAGATGTGCCCATATACGGTGCTCTGCACCGTTCATTGTGTCCCATAGATGTGCCATATACAGTGCTCTGCACCGTTCACTGTGCCCCATAGATGTGCCATATACAGTGCTCTGCACCGTTCACTGTGCCCCATAGATGTGCCATATACAGTGCTCTGCACCGTTCACTGTGCCCCATAGATGTGCCATATACGGTGCTCTGCACCGTTCACTGTGCCCCATAGATGTGCCATATACGGTGCTCTGCACCGTTTACTGTGCCCCATAGATGTGCCATATACAGTGCTCTGCACCGTTCATTGTGCCCCATAGATGTGCCATATACGGTGCTCTGCACCGTTCACTGTGCCCCATAGATGTGCCATATACGGTGCTCTGCACCGTTCACTGTGCCCCATAGATGTGCCATATACAGTGCTCTGCACCGTTCACTGTGCCCCATAGATGTGCCATATACGGTGCTCTGCACCGTTCACTGTGCCCCATAGATGTGCCATATACAGTGCTCTGCACCGTTCACTGTGCCCCATAGATGTGCCATATACAGTGCTCTGCACCGTTCACTGTGCCCCATAGATGTGCCATATACGGTGCCCTGCACCGTTCACTGTGCCCCATAGATGTGCCATATACAGTGCTCTGCACCGTTCATTGTGCCCCATAGATGTGCCATATACAGTGCTCTGCACCGTTCATTGTGCCCCATAGATGTGCCATATACAGTGCTCTGCACCGTTCATTGTGCCCCATAGATGTGCCATATACAGTGCTCTGCACCGTTCACTGTGCCCCATAGATGTGCCATATACAGTGCTCTGCACCGTTCACTGTGCCCCATAGATGTGCCATATACGGTGCTCTGCACCGTTCATTGTGCCCCATAGATGTGCCATATACAGTGCTCTGCACCGTTCACTGTGCCCCATAGATGTGCCATATACAGTGCTCTGCACCGTTCACTGTGCCCCATAGATGTGCCATATACAGTGCTCTGCACCGTTCACTGTGCCCCATAGATGTGCCATATACGGTGCTCTGCACCGTTCACTGTGCCCCATAGATGTGCCATATACGGTGCTCTGCACCGTTCACTGTGCCCCATAGATGTGCCAACAACAGTGCTCTGCACCGTTCACTGTGCCCCATAGATGTGCCATATACAGTGCTCTGCACCGTTCACTGTGCCCCATAGATGTGCCATATACAGTGCTCTGCACCGTTCACTGTGCCCCATAGATGTGCCATATACAGTGCTCTGCACCGTTCACTGTGCCCCATAGATGTGCCATATACAGTGCTCTGCACCGTTCACTGTGCCCCATAGATGTGCCATATACAGTGCTCTGCACCGTTCACTGTGCCCCATAGATGTGCCATATACGGTGCTCTGCACCGTTCACTGTGTCCCATAGATGTGCCATATACGGTGCTCTGCACCGTTCACTGTGTCCCATAGATGTGCCATATACAGTGCTCTGCACCGTTCACTGTGCCCCATAGATGTGCCATATACGGTGCCCTGCATCGGTCACTGTGCCCCATAGATGTGCCATATACAGTGCTCTGCACCGTTCACTGTGCCCCATAGATGTGCCATATACGGTGCCCTGCACCGGTCATTGTGCCCCATAGATGTGCCATATACAGTGCTCTGCACCGTTCACTGTGCCCCATAGATGTGCCATATACTGTGCTCTGCACCGTTCACTGTGTCCCATAGATGTGCCATATACGGTGCCCTGCACCGGTCATTGTGCCCCATAGATGTGCCATATACAGTGCTCTGCACCGTTCACTGTGCCCCATAGATGTGCCATATACAGTGCTCTGCACCGTTCACTGTGCCCCATAGATGTGCCATATACAGTGCTCTGCACCGTTCACTGTGCCCCATAGATGTGCCATATACAGTGCTCTGCACCGTTCACTGTGCCCCATAGATGTGCCATATACAGTGCTCTGCACCGTTCACTGTGCCCCATAGATGTGCCATATACAGTGCTCTGCACCGTTCACTGTGCCCCATAGATGTGCCATATACAGTGCCCTGCACCGGTCATTGTGCCCCATAGATGTGCCATATACAGTGCTCTGCACCGTTCACTGTGCCCCATAGATGTGCCATATACAGTGCTCTGCACCGTTCACTGTGCCCCATAGATGTGCCATATACAGTGCTCTGCACCGTTCACTGTGCCCCATAGATGTGCCATATACAGTGCTCTGCACCGTTCACTGTGCCCCATAGATGTGCCATATACAGTGCTCTGCACCGTTCACTGTGCCCCATAGATGTGCCATATACAGTGCTCTGCACCGTTCACTGTGCCCCATAGATGTGCCATATACGGTGCTCTGCACCGTTCACTGTGCCCCATAGATGTGCCATATACAGTGCTCTGCACCGTTCACTGTGCCCCATAGATGTGCCATATACCGTGCTCTGCACCGTTCACTGTGCCCCATAGATGTACCATATACAGTGCTCTGCACCGTTCACTGTGCCCCATAGATGTGCCATATACGGTGCTCTGCACCGTTCACTGTGCCCCATAGATGTACCATATACAGTGCTCTGCACCGTTCACTGTGCCCCATAGATGTGCCATATACCGTGCTCTGCACCGTTCACTGTGCCCCATAGATGTGCCATATACGGTGCTCTGCACCGTTCACTGTGCCCCATAGATGTGCCATATACGGTGCTCTGCACCGTTCATTGTGCCCCATAGATGTGCCATATACAGTGCTCTGCACCGTTCACTGTGCCCCATAGATGTGCCATATACCGTGCTCTGCACCGTTCACTGTGCCCCATAGATGTGCCATATACGGTGCTCTGCACCGTTCACTGTGCCCCATAGATGTACCATATACAGTGCTCTGCACCGTTCACTGTGCCCCATAGATGTGCCATATACCGTGCTCTGCACCGTTCACTGTGCCCCATAGATGTGCCATATACGGTGCTCTGCACCGTTCACTGTGCCCCATAGATGTGCCATATACGGTGCTCTGCACCGTTCACTGTGCCCCATAGATGTGCCATATACAGTGCTCTGCACCGTTCACTGAGCCCCATAGATGTGCCATATACAGTGCTCTGCACCGTTCACTGTGCCCCATAGATGTGCCATATACCGTGCTCTGCACCGTTCACTGTGCCCCATAGATGTGCCATATACAGTGCTCTGCACCGTTCACTGTGCCCCATAGATGTGCCATATACAGTGCCCTGCACCGTTCACTGTGCCCCATAGATGTGCCATATACAGTGCTCTGCACCGTTCACTGTGCCCCATAGATGTGCCATATACAGTGCTCTGCACCGTTCACTGTGCCCCATAGATGTGCCATATACAGTGCTCTGCACCGTTCACTGTGCCCCATAGATGTGCCATATACAGTGCTCTGCACCGTTCACTGTGCCCCATAGATGTGCCATATACGGTGCCCTGCACCATTCACTGTGCCCCATAGATGTGCCATATACAGTGCTCTGCACCGTTCACTGTGCCCCATAGATGTGCCATATACAGTGTTCTGCACCGTTCACTGTGCCCCATAGATGTGCTATATACGGTGCTCTGCACCGTTCACTGTGCCCCATAGATGTGCTATATACGGTGCTCTGCACCGTTCACTGTGCCCCATAGATGTGCCATATACAGTGCTCTGCACCGTTCACTGTGTCCCATAGATGTGCCATATACGGTGCCCTGCACCATTCACTGTGCCCCATAGATGTGCTATATACGGTGCTCTGCACCGTTCACTGTGCCCCATAGATGTGCCATATACAGTGTTCTGCACCGTTCACTGTGCCCCATAGATGTGCTATATACGGTGCTCTGCACCGTTCACTGTGCCCCATAGATGTGCTATATACGGTGCTCTGCACCGTTCACTGTGCCCCATAGATGTGCTATATACGGTGCTCTGCACCGTTCACTGTGCCCCATAGATGTGCCATATACAGTGCTCCGCACCGTTCACTGTGCCCCATAGATGTGCCATATACAGTGCTCCGCACCGTTCACTGTGCCCCATAGATGTGCCATATACAGTGCTCCGCACCATTCACTGTGCCCCATAGATGTGCCATATACAGTGCTCCGCACCATTCACTGTGCCCCATAGATGTGCCATATACAGTGCTCTGCACCGTTCACTGTGCCCCATAGATGTGCCATATACAGTGTTCTGCACCGTTCACTGTGCCCCATAGATGTGCTATATACGGTGCTCTGCACCGTTCACTGTGCCCCATAGATGTGCTATATACGGTGCTCTGCACCGTTCACTGTGCCCCATAGATGTGCTATATACGGTGCTCCGCACCGTTCACTGTGCCCCATAGATGTGCCATATACAGTGCTCCGCACCGTTCACTGTGCCCCATAGATGTGCCATATACGGTGCCCTGCACCGTTCACTGTGCCCCATAGATGTGCCATATACGGTGCTCTGCACCGTTCACTGTGCCCCATAGATGTGCCATATACAGTGCTCTGCACCGTTCACTGTGCCCCATAGATGTGCCATATACGGTGCTCTGCACCGTTCACTGTGTCCCATAGATGTGCCATATACGGTGCTCTGCACCGTTCACTGTGCCCCATAGATGTGCCATATACGGTGCTCTGCACCGTTCACTGTGCCCCATAGATGTGCCATATACGGTGCTCTGCACCGTTCACTGTGCCCCATAGATGTGCCATATACAGTGCTCTGCACCGGTCATTGTGCCCCATAGATGTGCCATATACAGTGCTCTGCACCGTTCATTGTGCCCCATAGATGTGCCATATACGGTGCCCTGCACCGGTCATTGTACCCCATAGATGTGCCATATACAGTGCTCTGCACCGTTCACTGTGCCCCATAGATGTGCCATATACGGTGCTCTGCACCGTTCACTGTGCCCCATAGATGTGCCATATACAGTGCTCTGCACCGTTCACTGTGCCCCATAGATGTGCCATATACAGTGCTCTGCACCGTTCAGTGTGTCCCATAGATGTGCCATATACGGTGCTCTGCACCGTTCATTGTGCCCCATAGCTGTGCCATATACAGTGCCCTGCACCGTTCATTGTGCCCCATAGCTGTGCCATATACAGTGCCCTGCACCGTTCATTGTGCCCCATAGATGTGCCATATACGGTGCTCTGCACCGTTCACTGTGCCCCATAGATGTGCCATATACGGTGCTCTGCACCGTTCACTGTGCCCCATAGATGTGCCATATACGGTGCTCTGCACCGTTCACTGTGCCCCATAGATGTGCCATATACGGTGCTCTGCACCGTTCACTGTGCCCCATAGATGTGCCATATACGGTGCTCTGCACCGTTCACTGTGCCCCATAGATGTGCCATATACAGTGCTCTGCACCGTTCACTGTGCCCCATAGATGTGCCATATACAGTGCTCTGCACCGTTCACTGTGCCCCATAGATGTGCCATATACGGTGCTCTGCACCGGTCATTGTGCCCCATAGATGTGCCATATACAGTGCTCTGCACCGTTCATTGTGCCCCATAGATGTGCCATATACAGTGCTCTGCACCGTTCACTGTGCCCCATAGATGTGCCATATACAGTGCTCTGCACCGTTCACTGTGCCCCATAGATGTGCCATATACGGTGCCCTGCACCGGTCATTGTGCCCCATAGATGTGCCATATACAGTGCTCTGCACCGTTCACTGTGCCCCATAGATGTGCCATATACGGTGCTCTGCACCGTTCACTGTGCCCCATAGATGTGCCATATACGGTGCTCTGCACCGTTCACTGTGCCCCATAGATGTGCCATATACGGTGCTCTGCACCGGTCATTGTGCCCCATAGATGTGCCATATACAGTGCTCTGCACCGTTCATTGTGCCCCATAGATGTGCCATATACAGTGCTCTGCACCGTTCACTGTGCCCCATAGATGTGCCATATACAGTGCTCTGCACCGTTCACTGTGCCCCATAGATGTGCCATATACGGTGCCCTGCACCGGTCATTGTGCCCCATAGATGTGCCATATACAGTGCTCTGCACCGTTCACTGTGCCCCATAGATGTGCCATATACGGTGCTCTGCACCGTTCACTGTGCCCCATAGATGTGCCATATACAGTGCTCTGCACCGTTCACTGTGCCCCATAGATGTGCCATATACAGTGCTCTGCACCGTTCAGTGTGTCCCATAGATGTGCCATATACGGTGCTCTGCACCGTTCATTGTGCCCCATAGCTGTGCCATATACAGTGCCCTGCACCGGTCATTGTGCCCCATAGATGTGCCATATACGGTGCTCTGCACCGTTCATTGTGCCCCATAGATGTGCCATATACGGTGCCCTGCACCGGTCATTGTGCCCCATAGATGTGCCATATACAGTGCTCTGCACCGTTCACTGTGCCCCATAGATGTGCCATATACGGTGCTCTGCACCGTTCACTGTGCCCCATAGATGTGCCATATACAGTGCTCTGCACCGTTCACTGTGCCCCATAGATGTGCCATATACGGTGCTCTGCACCGTTCACTGTGCCCCATAGATGTGCCATATACAGTGCTCTGCACCGTTCACTGTGCCCCATAGATGTGCCATATACAGTGCTCTGCACCGTTCACTGTGCCCCATAGATGTGCCATATACAGTGCTCTGCACCGTTCACTGTGCCCCATAGATGTGCCATATACAGTGCTCTGCACCGTTCAGTGTGTCCCATAGATGTGCCATATACAGTGCCCTGCACCGTTCATTGTGCCCCATAGATGTGCCATATACGGTGCTCTGCACCGTTCACTGTGCCCCATAGATGTGCCATATACGGTGCTCTGCACCGTTCACTGTGCCCCATAGATGTGCCATATACGGTGCTCTGCACCGTTCACTGTGCCCCATAGATGTGCCATATACAGTGCTCTGCACCGTTCACTGTGCCCCATAGATGTGCCATATACGGTGCTCTGCACCGTTCACTGTGCCCCATAGATGTGCCATATACGGTGCTCTGCACCGTTCACTGTGCCCCATAGATGTGCCATATACGGTGCTCTGCACCGGTCATTGTGCCCCATAGATGTGCCATATACGGTGCTCTGCACCGTTCATTGTGCCCCATAGATGTGCCATATACGGTGCCCTGCACCGTTCATTGTGCCCCATAGATGTGCCATATACAGTGCTCTGCACCGGTCATTGTGCCCCATAGATGTGCCATATACAGTGCCCTGCACCGTTCATTGTGCCCCATAGATGTGCCATATACAGTGCTCTGCACCGTTCACTGTGCCCCATAGATGTGCCATATACAGTGCTCTGCACCGTTCACTGTGTCCCATAGATGTGCCATATACAGTGCTCCGCACCGTTCACTGTGCCCCATAGATGTGCCATATACAGTGCTCTGCACCGTTCACTGTGCCCCATAGATGTGCCATATACGGTGCTCTGCACCGGTCATTGTGCCCCATAGATGTGCCATATACAGTGCTCTGCACCGTTCATTGTGCCCCATAGATGTGCCATATACGGTGCCCTGCACCGGTCATTGTGCCCCATAGATGTGCCATATACGGTGCTCTGCACCGTTCACTGTGCCCCATAGATGTGCCATATACAGTGCTCTGCACCGTTCACTGTGCCCCATAGATGTGCCATATACGGTGCTCTGCACCGTTCACTGTGCCCCATAGCTGTGCCATATACCGTGCCCTGCACCGTTCACTGTGCCCCATAGATGTGCCATATACAGTGCTCTGCACCGTTCACTGTGCCCCATAGATGTGCCATATACGGTGCTCTGCACCGTTCACTGTGCCCCATAGCTGTGCCATATACCGTGCCCTGCACCGTTCACTGTGCCCCATAGATGTGCCATATACAGTGCTCTGCACCGTTCACTGTGCCCCATAGATGTGCCATATACAGTGCTCTGCACCGTTCACTGTGCCCCATAGATGTGCCATATACAGTGCTCTGCACCGTTCACTGTGCCCCATAGATGTGCCATATACAGTGCTCTGCACCGTTCACTGTGCCCCATAGATGTGCCATATACGGTGCTCTGCACCGTTCACTGTGTCCCATTGCTGTGCCATATACAGTGCTCTGCACCGTTCACTGTGTCCCATAGATGTGCCATATACAGTGCTCTGCACCGTTCATTGTGCCCCATTGCTGTGCCATATACAGTGCTCTGCACCGTTCACTGTGTCCCATAGATGTGCCATATACGGTGCCCTGCACCGGTCATTGTGCCCCATAGATGTGCCATATACAGTGCTCTGCACTGTTCATTGTGCCCCATAGATGTGCCATATACGGTGCCCTGCACCGGTCATTGTGCCCCATAGATGTGCCATATACGGTGCTCTGCACCGTTCACTGTGCCCCATAGCTGTGCCATATACAGTGCTCCGCACCGTTCACTGTGCCCCATAGATGTGCCATATACGGTGCTCTGCACCGTTCACTGTGCCCCATAGATGTGCCATATACGGTGCTCTGCACCGGTCATTGTGCCCCATAGATGTGCCATATACAGTGCTCTGCACCGTTCATTGTGCCCCATAGATGTGCCATATACGGTGCCCTGCACCGGTCATTGTGCCCCATAGATGTGCCATATACGGTGCTCTGCACCGTTCACTGTGCCCCATAGATGTGCCATATACAGTGCTCCGCACCGTTCACTGTGCCCCATAGATGTGCCATATACCGTGCCCTGCACCGTTCACTGTGCCCCATAGATGTGCCATATACAGTGCTCCGCACCGTTCACTGTGCCCCATAGATGTGCCATATACGGTGCTCTGCACCGTTCACTGTGCCCCATAGATGTGCCATATACGGTGCTCTGCACCGGTCATTGTGCCCCATAGATGTGCCATATACAGTGCTCTGCACCGTTCATTGTGCCCCATAGATGTGCCATATACGGTGCCCTGCACCGGTCATTGTGCCCCATAGATGTGCCATATACGGTGCTCTGCACCGTTCACTGTGCCCCATAGATGTGCCATATACAGTGCTCTGCACCGTTCACTGTGCCCCATAGATGTGCCATATACAGTGCTCTGCACCGTTCACTGTGCCCCATAGATGTGCCATATACAGTGCTCTGCACCGTTCACTGTGCCCCATAGATGTGCCATATACGGTGCCCTGCACCGTTCACTGTGCCCCATAGATGTGCCATATACAGTGCTCTGCACCGTTCACTGTGCCCCATAGATGTGCCATATACAGTGCCCTGCACCGTTCACTGTGCCCCATAGATGTGCCATATACGGTGCCCTGCACCGTTCACTGTGCCCCATAGATGTGCCATATACAGTGCTCTGCACCGTTCACTGTGCCCCATAGATGTGCCATATACAGTGCTCTGCACCGTTCACTGTGCCCCATAGATGTGCCATATACAGTGCTCTGCACCGTTCACTGTGCCCCATAGATGTGCCATATACAGTGCCCTGCACCGTTCACTGTGCCCCATAGATGTGCCATATACAGTGCTCTGCACCGTTCACTGTGCCCCATAGATGTGCCATATACAGTGCTCTGCACCGTTCACTGTGCCCCATAGATGTGCCATATACAGTGCTCTGCACCGTTCACTGTGCCCCATAGATGTGCCATATACAGTGCTCTGCACCGTTCACTGTGCCCCATAGATGTGCCATATACACTGCTCTGCACCGTTCACTGTGCCCCATAGATGTGCCATATACAGTGCCCTGCACCGTTCACTGTGCCCCATAGATGTGCCATATACAGTGCTCTGCACCGTTCACTGTGCCCCATAGATGTGCCATATACAGTGCCCTGCACCGTTCACTGTGCCCCATAGATGTGCCATATACAGTGCTCTGCACCGTTCACTGTGTCCCATAGATGTGCCATATACGGTGCCCTGCACCGGTCATTGTGCCCCATAGATGTGCCATATACAGTGCTCTGCACCGTTCACTGTGCCCCATAGATGTGCCATATACCGTGCCCTGCACCGTTCACTGTGCCCCATAGATGTGCCATATACAGTGCTCTGCACCGTTCACTGTGCCCCATAGATGTGCCATATACAGTGCTCTGCACCGTTCACTGTGCCCCATAGATGTGCCATATACGGTGCCCTGCACCGTTCACTGTGCCCCATAGATGTGCCATATACAGTGCTCTGCACCGTTCACTGTGCCCCATAGATGTGCCATATACAGTGCTCTGCACCGTTCACTGTGCCCCATAGATGTGCCATATACAGTGCTCTGCACCGTTCACTGTGCCCCATAGATGTGCCATATACAGTGCTCTGCACCGTTCACTGTGCCCCATAGATGTGCCATATACAGTGCCCTGCACCGTTCACTGTGCCCCATAGATGTGCCATATACAGTGCTCTGCACCGTTCACTGTGCCCCATAGATGTGCCATATACAGTGCTCTGCACCGTTCACTGTGCCCCATAGATGTGCCATATACAGTGCTCTGCACCGTTCACTGTGCCCCATAGATGTGCCATATACAGTGCTCTGCACCGTTCACTGTGCCCCATAGATGTGCCATATACACTGCTCTGCACCGTTCACTGTGCCCCATAGATGTGCCATATACAGTGCCCTGCACCGTTCACTGTGCCCCATAGATGTGCCATATACAGTGCTCTGCACCGTTCACTGTGCCCCATAGATGTGCCATATACAGTGCCCTGCACCGTTCACTGTGCCCCATAGATGTGCCATATACAGTGCTCTGCACCGTTCACTGTGTCCCATAGATGTGCCATATACGGTGCCCTGCACCGGTCATTGTGCCCCATAGATGTGCCATATACAGTGCTCTGCACCGTTCACTGTGCCCCATAGATGTGCCATATACAGTGCTCCGCACCGTTCACTGTGCCCCATAGATGTGCCATATACAGTGCTCTGAACCGTTCACTGTGCCCCATAGATGTGCCATATACAGTGCTCCGCACCGTTCACTGTGCCCCATAGATGTGCCATATACAGTGCTCTGAACCGTTCACTGTGCCCCATAGCTGTGCCATATACGGTGCTCTGCACCGTTCACTGTGCCCCATAGATGTGCCCATATACAGTGCTCTGCACCGTTCACTGTGCCCCATAGATGTGCCATATACAGTGCTCTGCACTGTTCACTGTGCCCCATAGATGTGCCATATACTGTGCTCTGCACTGTTCACTGTGCCCCATAGATGTGCCATATACAGTGCTCTGCACCGTTCACTGTGCCCCATAGATGTGCCATATACAGTGCTCTGCACTGTTCACTGTGCCCCATAGATGTGCCATATACAGTGCTCTGCACCGTTCACTGTGCCCCATAGATGTGCCATATACAGTGCTCTGCACCGTTCATTGTGCCCCATAGATGTGCCATATACAGTGCTCTGCACCGTTCACTGTGTCCCATAGATGTGCCATATACAGTGCTCTGCACCGTTCACTGTGCCCCATAGATGTGCCATATACAGTGCTCTGCACCGTTCACTGTGCCCCATAGATGTGCCATATACTGTGCTCTGCACCGTTCACTGTGCCCCATAGATGTGCCATATACGGTGCTCTGCACCATTCACTGTGCCCCATAGATGTGCCATATACAGTGCTCTGCACCGTTCACTGTGCCCCATAGATGTGCCATATACAGTGCTCTGCACTGTTCACTGTGCCCCATAGATGTGCCATATACAGTGCTCTGCTCCGTTCACTGTGCCCCATAGATGTGCCATATACAGTGCTCTGCACTGTTCACTGTGCCCCATAGATGTGCCATATACAGTGCTCTGCACCGTTCACTGTGCCCCATAGATGTGCCATATACAGTGCTCTGCACCGTTCATTGTGCCCCATAGATGTGCCATATACGGTGCTCTGCACCGTTCACTGTGCCCCATAGATGTGCCATATACAGTGCTCTGCACCGGTCATTGTGCCCCATAGATGTGCCATATACAGTGCTCTGCACCGTTCACTGTGCCCCATAGATGTGCCATATACAGTGCTCTGCTCCGTTCACTGTGCCCCATAGATGTGCCATATACAGTGCTCTGCACTGTTCACTGTGCCCCATAGATGTGCCATATACAGTGCTCTGCACCGTTCACTGTGCCCCATAGATGTGCCATATACAGTGCTCTGCACCGTTCATTGTGCCCCATAGATGTGCCATATACAGTGCTCTGCACCGTTCACTGTGCCCCATAGATGTGCCATATACAGTGCTCTGCACCGTTCACTGTGCCCCATAGATGTGCCATATACAGTGCTCTGCACCGTTCACTGTGCCCCATAGATGTGCCATATACAGTGCTCTGCACTGTTCACTGTGCCCCATAGATGTGCCATATACAGTGCTCTGCACCGTTCACTGTGCCCCATAGATGTGCCATATACAGTGCTCTGCACCGTTCACTGTGCCCCATAGATGTGCCATATACAGTGCTCTGCACCGTTCACTGTGCCCCATAGATGTGCCATATACAGTGCTCTGCACCGTTCACTGTGCCCCATAGATGTGCCCATATACAGTGCTCTGCACCGTTCACTGTGCCCCATAGATGTGCCATATACAGTGCTCTGCACCGTTCACTGTGCCCCATAGATGTGCCATATACAGTGCTCTGCACTGTTCACTGTGCCCCATAGATGTGCCATATACAGTGCTCTGCACCGTTCACTGTGCCCCATAGATGTGCCATATACAGTGCTCTGCACCGTTCACTGTGCCCCATAGATGTGCCATATACAGTGCTCTGCACTGTTCACTGTGCCCCATAGATGTGCTCCATATACAGTGCTCTGCACCGTTCATTGTGCCCCATAGATGTGCCATATACAGTGCTCTGCACCGTTCACTGTGCCCCATAGATGTGCCATATACCGTGCTCTGCACCGTTCACTGTGCCCCATAGCTGTGCCATATACGGTGCTCTGCACCGTTCACTGTGTCCCATAGATGTGCCATATACGGTGCCCTGCACCGTTCACTGTGCCCCATAGATGTGCCATATACAGTGCTCTGCACCGTTCACTGTGCCCCATAGATGTGCCATATACAGTGCTCTGCACCGTTCACTGTGCCCCATAGATGTGCCATATACGGTGCTCTGCACCGTTCACTGTGTCCCATAGATGTTCCATATACGGTGCTCTGCACCGTTCATTGTGCCCCATAGATGTGCCATATACAGTGCTCTGCACCGGTCATTGTGCCCCATAGATGTGCCATATACAGTGCTCTGCACTGTTCACTGTGCCCCATAGATGTGCCATATACAGTGCTCTGCACCGTTCACTGTGCCCCATAGATGTGCCATATACAGTGCTCTGCACCGTTCACTGTGCCCCATAGATGTGCTATATACAGTGCTCTGCACCGTTCACTGTGCCCCATAGATGTGCCATATACAGTGCTCTGCACCGTTCACTGTGCCCCATAGATGTGCCATATACAGTGCTCTGCACCGGTCATTGTGCCCCATAGATGTGCCATATACAGTGCTCTGCACTGTTCACTGTGCCCCATAGATGTGCCATATACAGTGCTCTGCACCGTTCACTGTGCCCCATAGATGTGCCATATACGGTGCTCCGCACCGTTCACTGTGCCCCATAGATGTGCCATATACAGTGCTCTGCACCGTTCATTGTGCCCCATAGATGTGCCATATACAGTGCTCTGCACCGGTCATTGTGCCCCATAGATGTGCCATATACAGTGCCCTGCACCGTTCACTGTGCCCCATAGATGTGCCATATACAGTGCTCTGCACTGTTCACTGTGCCCCATAGATGTGCCATATACAGTGCTCTGCACCGTTCACTGTGCCCCATAGATGTGCCATATACGGTGCTCTGCACCGTTCACTGTGCCCCATAGATGTGCCATATACGGTGCTCTGCACCGTTCACTGTGCCCCATAGATGTGCCATATACGGTGCCCTGCACCGTTCACTGTGCCCCATAGATGTGCCATATACAGTGCTCTGCACCGTTCACTGTGCCCCATAGATGTGCCATATACGGTGCTCTGCTCCGTTCATTGTGCCCCATAGATGTGCCATATACAGTGCTCTGCACCGTTCACTGTGCCCCATAGATGTGCCATATACAGTGCTCCGCACCGTTCACTGTGCCCCATAGATGTGCCATATACAGTGCCCTGCACCGTTCACTGTGCCCCATAGATGTGCCATATACAGTGCTCTGCACCGTTCACTGTGCCCCATAGATGTGCCATATACCGTGCTCTGCACCGTTCACTGTGCCCCATAGATGTGCCATATACAGTGCTCCGCACCGTTCACTGTGCCCCATAGATGTGCCATATACAGTGCTCTGCACCGTTCACTGTGCCCCATAGATGTGCCATATACAGTGCTCCGCACCGTTCACTGTGCCCCATAGATGTGCCATATACAGTGCCCTGCACCGTTCACTGTGCCCCATAGATGTGCCATATACAGTGCTCTGCACCGTTCACTGTGCCCCATAGATGTGCCATATACCGTGCTCTGCACCGTTCACTGTGCCCCATAGATGTGCCATATACGGTGCTCTGCACCGTTCACTGTGCCCCATAGATGTGCCATATACCGTGCTCTGCACCGTTCACTGTGCCCCATAGCTGTGCCATATACAGTGCTCTGCACCGTTCACTGTGCCCCATAGATGTGCCATATACGGTGCCCTGCACCGTTCACTGTGCCCCATAGATGTGCCATATACAGTGCCCTGCACCGTTCACTGTGCCCCATAGATGTGCCATATACGGTGCTCTGCACTGTTCACTGTGCCCCATAGATGTGCCATATACAGTGCTCTGCACCGTTCACTGTGCCCCATAGATGTGCCATATACAGTGCTCTGCACCGTTCACTGTGCCCCATAGATGTGCCATATACAGTGCTCTGCACCGTTCACTGTGCCCCATAGATGTGCCATATACGGTGCTCTGCACCGTTCACTGTGCCCCATAGATGTGCCATATACAGTGCTCTGCACCGTTCACTGTGCCCCATAGATGTGCCATATACAGTGCTCTGCACCGTTCACTGTGCCCCATAGATGTGCCATATACGGTGCTCTGCACTGTTCACTGTGCCCCATAGATGTGCCATATACAGTGCTCTGCACCGTTCACTGTGCCCCATAGATGTGCCATATACAGTGCTCTGCACCGTTCACTGTGCTCCATAGATGTGCCATATACAGTGCTCTGCACCGTTCACTGTGCCCCATAGATGTGCCATATACAGTGCTCTGCACCGTTCACTGTGCCCCATAGATGTGCCATATACGGTGCTCTGCACTGTTCACTGTGCCCCATAGATGTGCCATATACAGTGCTCTGCACCGTTCACTGTGCCCCATAGATGTGCCATATACAGTGCTCTGCACCGTTCACTGTGCCCCATAGATGTGCCATATACGGTGCTCTGCACCGTTCATTGTGCCCCATAGATGTGCCATATACAGTGCTCTGCACCGTTCATTGTGCCCCATAGATGTGCCATATACAGTGCTCTGCACCGTTCACTGTGCCCCATAGATGTGCCATATACAGTGCTCTGCACCGTTCATTGTGCCCCATAGATGTGCCATATACAGTGCTCTGCACCGTTCACTGTGCCCCATAGATGTGCCATATACAGTGCTCTGCACCGTTCACTGTGCCCCATAGATGTGCCATATACAGTGCTCTGCACCGTTCACTGTGCCCCATAGATGTGCCATATACGGTGCTCTGCACCGTTCACTGTGCCCCATAGATGTGCCATATACGGTGCTCTGCACAGTTCATTGTGCCCCATAGATGTGCCATATACAGTGCTCTGCACCGTTCACTGTGCCCCATAGATGTGCCATATACAGTGCTCTGCACCGTTCACTGTGCCCCATAGATGTGCCATATACGGTGCTCTGCACCGTTCACTGTGCCCCATAGATGTGCCATATACGGTGCTCTGCACCGTTCATTGTGCCCCATAGATGTGCCATATACAGTGCTCTGCACCGTTCACTGTGCCCCATAGATGTGCCATATACGGTGCCCTGCACCGTTCACTGTGCCCCATAGATGTGCCATATACAGTGCTCTGCACCGTTCACTGTGCCCCATAGATGTGCCATATACGGTGCTCTGCACCGTTCACTGTGCCCCATAGATGTGCCATATACGGTGCTCTGCACCGTTCACTGTGCCCCATAGATGTGCCATATACAGTGCTCCGCACCGTTCACTGTGCCCCATAGATGTGCCATATACAGTGCTCTGCACCGTTCACTGTGCCCCATAGATGTGCCATATACAGTGCTCTGCACCGTTCACTGTGCCCCATAGATGTGCCATATACGGTGCTCTGCACCGTTCACTGTGCCCCATAGATGTGCTCCATATACAGTGCTCTGCACCGTTCACTGTGCCCCATAGATGTGCCCATATACAGTGCTCTGCACCGTTCACTGTGCCCCATAGATGTGCCATATACGGTGCTCTGCACAGTTCACTGTGCCCCATAGATGTGCCATATACGGTGCTCTGCACCGTTCACTGTGCCCCATAGATGTGCCATATACGGTGCTCTGCACCGTTCACTGTGCCCCATAGATGTGCCATATACAGTGCTCTGCACCGTTCACTGTGCCCCATAGATGTGCCATATACGGTGCCCTGCACCGTTCACTGTGCCCCATAGATGTGCCATATACAGTGCTCTGCACCGTTCACTGTGCCCCATAGATGTGCCATATACGGTGCTCTGCACCGTTCACTGTGCCCCATAGATGTGCCATATACAGTGCTCTGCACCGTTCACTGTGCCCCATAGATGTGCCATATACGGTGCTCTGCACCGTTCACTGTGCCCCATAGATGTGCCATATACGGTGCTCTGCACCGTTCATTGTGCCCCATAGATGTGCCATATACAGTGCTCTGCACCGTTCACTGTGCCCCATAGATGTGCCATATACGGTGCTCTGCACCGTTCACTGTGCCCCATAGATGTGCCATATACGGTGCTCTGCACAGTTCACTGTGCCCCATAGATGTGCCATATACGGTGCTCTGCACCGTTCACTGTGCCCCATAGATGTGCCATATACGGTGCTCTGCACCGTTCATTGTGCCCCATAGATGTGCCATATACAGTGCTCTGCACCGTTCACTGTGCCCCATAGCTGTGCCATATACGGTGCCCTGCACCGTTCACTGTGCCCCATAGATGTGCCATATACAGTGCTCTGCACCGTTCACTGTGCCC
>NW_027194852.1:0-22289 GCF_032444005.1 Ranitomeya imitator
TGGAAACTAGACGCCCCAAGGAACTTATCTAGATGCATAGTGAGCCCTTTAAACCCCCAGGTGCTTCACAAATTGATCCGTAAAAATGAAAAAGTACTTTTTTTTCACAAAAAAATTCTTTTAGCCTCAATTTTTTCATTTTCACATGGACAACAGGATAAAATGGATCCTAAAATTTGTTTGGCAATTTCTCCTGAGTACACCGATACTTCACATGTGGGGGTAAACCACTGTTTGGGCACATGGTAAGGCTCGGAAGGGAAGGAGCGCCATTTGACTTTTTGAATGAAAAATTATCTCCATCGATAGCGGACACCATGTCGCGTTTGGAGAGACCCTGTGTGCTTAAACATTGGAGCTCCGCCACAAGTGACCCCATTTTGGAAACTGGACCCCCCAAGGAACTTATCTAGATGCCTAGTGAGCACTTTAAACCCTCAGGTGCTTCACAAATTGATCCGTAAAAATGAAAAAGTACTTTTTTTTCACAAAAAAATTTATTTTCGCCTCAATTTTTTCATTTTCACATGGGCAATAGGATAAAATGGATCCTAAAATTTGTTGAGCAATTTCTCCCGAGTACGCCGATACCTCATATGTGGGGGTAAACCACTGTTTGGGCACACGGCAGGGCTCGGAAGGGAAGGCGCGCCTTTTAACTTTTTGAATGGAAAATTAGCTCCAATTGTTAGCGGACACCATGTCGCATTTGGAGAGCCCCTGTGTGCCTATGCAATGGAGCTCCCCCACAAGTGACCCCATTTTGGAAACTAGACCCCCCAAGGAACTTATCTAGATGCATACTGAGCACTTTAAACCCCCAGGTGCTTCACAGAAGTTTATAATGCAGAGCCATGAAAATAAAAAATAATTTTTCTTTTCTCAAAAATGATTTTTTAGCCTGGAATTTCCTATTTTGCCAATGGTAATAGGAGAAATTGGACCACAAATGTTGTTGTCCAGTTTGTCCTGAGTATGCAGATACCCCATATGTGGGGGTAAACCACTGTTTGGGCGCACGGCAGGGCTCAGAAGGGAAGGCACGCCATTTGGCTTTTTAAATGGAAAATTATCTCCAATCATTAGCGGACACCATGTCGCGTTTGGAGAGCCCCTGTGTGCCTAAACATTGGAGATCCCCCACAAATTACCCCATTTTGGAAACTAGACCCCCAAAGGAACTAATCTAGATGTGTAGTGAGCACTTTGAACCCTCAAGTGCTTCACAGAAGTTTATAACGCAGAGCCATGAAAATAAAAAAAAAAAATTATTTTCTCAAAAATGAATTTTAGCCCGCAATTTTTTATTTTCCCAAGGGTAACAGGAGAAATTTGACCCCAAAAGTTGTTGTCCAGTTTCTCCTGAGTACGCTGATACCCCATATGTGGGGGTAAACCACTGTTTAGGCACATGCTGGGGCTCGGAAGTGAAGTAGTGACGTTTTGAAATGCAGACTTTGATGGAATGCTCTGCGGGCGTCACGTTGCGTTTGCAGAGCCCCTGATGTGGCTAAACAGTAGAAACCCCCCACAAGTGACCCCATTTTGGAAACTAGACCCCGAAAGGAACTTATCTAGATGTGAGGTGAGCACTTTGAACCCCCAAGTGCTTCACAGAAGTTCATAACACAGAGCAGTGAAAATAATAAATACGTTTTCTTTCCTCAAAAATAATTTTTTAGCCCAGAATTTTTTATTTTCCCAAGGGTTACAGGAGAAATTGGACCACAAAAGTTGTTGTCCAGTTTCTCCTGAGTACGCTGATACCCCATGTGTGGGGGTAAACTACTGTTTGGGCACACGTGGGGGCTCAGAAGGGAAGTAGTGACTTTTGAAATGCAGACTTTGATGGAATGGTCTGCGGGCGTCACATTGCGTTTGCAGAGCCCCTGGTGTGCCTAAACAGTAGAAACCCCCCACAAGTGACCCCATTTTGGAAACTAGACCCCCAAAGGAACTTATCTAGATGTGTGGTGAGCACTTTCAACCCCCAAGTGCTTTACAGAAGTTTATAACGCAGAGCCGTGAAAATAATAAATACGTTTTCTTTCCTCAAAAATAATTTTTTAGCCCAGAATTTTTTATTTTCCCAAGGGTTACAGGAGAAATTGGACCACAAAAGTTGTTGACCAGTTTCTCCTGAGTACGCTGATGCCCCATGTGTGGGGGTAAACCACTGTTTGGGCACACGTGGGGGCTCAGAAGGGAAGTAGTGACTTTTGAAATGCAGACTTTGATGGAATGGTCTGCGGGCGTCATGTTGCGTTTGCAGAGCCCCTGGTGTGCCTAAACAGTAGAAACCCCCCACAAGTGACCCCATTTTGGAAACTAGACCCCCCAAGGAACTTATCTAGATATGTGGTGAGCACTTTGAACCCCCAAGTGCTTCACAGACGTTTACAACGCAGAGCCGTGAAAATAAAAAATCATTTTTCTTTCCTCAAAAATGATGTTTTAGCAAGCAATTTTTTATTTTCTCAAGGGTAACAGGAGAAATTGGACCCCAGTAATTGTTGCGCAGTTTGTCCTGAGTATGCTGGTACCCCATATGTGGGGGTAAACCACTGTTTGGGCACACGTCGGGGTTCGGAAGTGAGGGAGCACCATTTGAATTTTTGAATACAAGATTGGCTGGAATCAATGGTGGCGCCATGTTGCGTTTGGAGACCCCCTGAAGTGCCTAAACAGTGGAAACCCCTCAATTCTACCTCCAACACACCCCTAACCCTTATCCCAACTGTAGCCGTAACCCTAATCACAACCCTAACCCCAACACACCCCTAACCACAACCCTAACCCCAACACACCCCTAACCCTAACCACAACCCTAATTCCAACCCAACTCTAAGGCTATGTGCCAACGTTGCGGATTCGTATGAGATTTTTCAGCATCATTTTTGAAAAATCCGCGGGTAAAAGGCACTGCGTTTTACCTGTGGATTTACCGTGGATTTCCAGTGTTTTTTGTGCGGATTTCACCTGTGGATTCCTATTGAGGAACACGTGTAAAACGCTGCGGAATCCGCACAAAGAATTGGCATGCTGCGGAAAATACAACGCAGCGTTCCCGCGCGGTATTTTCTGCACCATGGGCACAGCGGATTTGGTTTTCCATATGTTTACATGGTACTGTAAACCCGATGGAACACTGCTGCGGATCCGCAGCGGCCAATCCGCACCGTGTGCACATAGCCTAATTCTAAAGGTATGTGCACACGCTGCGGAAAACGCTGCGGATCCGCAGCAGTTTCCCATGAGTTTACAGTTCAATGTGAACCTATGGGAACCAAAAATCGCTGTACACATGCTGCGGAAAAACTGCACGGAAACGCAGCGGTTTACATTCCGCAGCATGTCACTTCTTTCTGCGGATTCCGCAGCGGTTTTAGAACTGCTCCAATAGAAAATCGCAGTTGTAAAACCGCAGTGAAATGCGCAGAAAAACCGCGGTAAATCCACGATAAATCGGCAGCGGTTTAGCACTGTGGATTTTTCAAATCCGCTGCGGAAAAATCCGCATAGGACCAGAATACGTGTGCACATACCGAAACCCTAACCCTAGCCCTAACCCTACCCCTAACCCTACCTCTACCCCTAACCCTAGCCCTAACCCTACCCCTAACCCTACCCCTAACCCTAACCCTACCCCTAACCCTAACCCTACCCCTAACCCTACCCCTAACCCTAACCCTAGTTCTTACCCCAACCTTAGTGAAAAAAAAAAAAATTCTTTATTTTTTTTATTGTCCCTATCTATGGGGGTGACAAAGGGGGGGGGGTCATTTACTATTTTTTTTATTTTGATCACTGAGATAGGATATATCTCAGTGATCAAAATTCACTCTGGAACGAATCTGCCGGCCGGCAGATTCGGCGGGCGCACTGCACATGCGCCCGCCATTTTGGAAGATGGCGGCGCCCAGGAAAGAAGACGGACGGACCTCGGGCGGCCAGGTAAGTATAAGGGGGGGGAGATCAGGGCACGGGGGGGCGTCGGAGCACGGGGGGGTGGATCGGATCATGGGGGGGGTGGATCGGAACACGGGAGGGAGGATTGGAGCACGGGGAAGGATTGGAGCACGGGGTGAGGGATCGCTGTGCGGGGGGGGTGGATCGGAGCACGGGGGGGGGTCGCTGTGTGCGGGGGGGGATCGGAGTGCGGGGGGGTTTGATTGCAGCACAGGGGGTGTGATTGGTGCACGGGGAAGCGGACAGGAGGACGGGGGAGCGGAGCACAGGACGGAGGGGAGCGGACCACAGATCGGGGGGCTGGGGGTGCGATCGAAGGGGTGGGGTGGGTGCACATAAGTGTTTCCAGCCATGGCCGATGATATTGCAGCATCGGCCATGGCTGGATTGTAATATTTCACCAGTTTTTTAGGTGAAATATTACAAATCGCTCTGATTGGCAGTTTCACTTTCAACAGCCAATCAGAGCGATCGTAGCCACGAGGGGGTGAAGCCACCCCCCCTGGGCTAAACTACCACTCCCCCTGTCCCTGCAGATCGGGTGAAATGGGAGTTAACCCTTTCACCCGGCCTGCAGGGACGCGATCTTTCCATGACGCATATGCTGCGTCATGGGTCGGAATGGCACCGACTTTCATGACGCAGCGTATGCGTCAAAGGTCGGGAAGGGGTTAAACCTAACGGTGCTGTGGAAAAAATGAATAGCGCCCCCCAGAGTCGGATTTTCTCTGGGGTCTCGGTTGCCGAGACCCCAGAGAAAATAATTCGGGGTTTTTTACCGACCCCCGGGTTGCGATCGCCGGTAATTAACCGTTTACCGGCAGTCGCAAAAAAAAAAAAAAAAACAAACGCGATTTTCCATTTAATTTCTCTGTCCTCCAATGTGATCACACATCAGAGGACAGAGAAATGGGGTCCCCGATCGCCCCCCGATACTCACCTGTCTCCCCGGGTGCTCCTCGTGGCTCCCGATGGGCGCCGCCATCTTGTTCCGGCCAAAAAATGGTGGGCACATGCGCAGTGCGCCCACCGGCTGGCACCCGGAGGATCTTTGGGGTCTCGGCTGCCAGGGGTAGCCGAGACCCCAAAGAACATGATCAGGGTCGGTTTTTACCGACCCCTGTTTTGCGATCGCCGGTAATTAACTGTTTACCGGCGGCCACAAAAAAAAAAGCGATGTGTGATTCTCTGTCCTCTGTGATCACACATCAGAGGACAGAGAAATAGGGGGATTTGGGGACCCTGTTATACTTACCGGTGTCCCTGGGTCCTCCTGCGTCCCCTCCTGTCCGCCGGCTTCTTCATCTGGTAAGAAAATGGCAGGCGCATGCGCAGTGCGCTCGCCATGATCTGCCGGCCGGCAACTAGAGGAGTTGAGGCTAAATTTAGGGTTAGGGTTAGGGTTGGGGCTAAATTTAGGGTTAAGGTTAGGGCTAGGGTTAGGCTTCTTTCACACTTGCGCACGTTGTGAAAATTGTGCACAACGTGGGCAGCGGATACAGTTTTTCAACGCATCCGCTGCCCAGTCTATGTCCTGGGGGGAGGGGGCGGAGTTCCAGCCGCACATGCGCGGTCGGGAATGGCGAATGTGACGTACAAAAAAATGTTACATTGAACTTTTTTGTGATGACGATCCGCCAAAACACAACGGATCCAGTACACGACGGACGCGACGTGTGGCCATCCATCGTGATCCGTCGGCAATACAAGTCTATGGGCAAAAAACGCATACTGCGGGCACATTTGCAGGATCCGTTTTTTGTCCAAAACGACGGATTGCGACGGATGCCACACGACGCAAGTGTGAAAGTAGCCTTAGGGCTAGGGTTAGGGTTGGGGCTAAAGTTATGGCTAGGGTTAGAGTTGGGCTAGGGTTAGGGCTTAGGATTAGGGTTGGGGCTAAAGTTAGGGCTAGGGTTGGGGCTAAATTTAGGTTTAGGGCTAGGGTTAGGGTTGGGGCTAAAGTTAGGGCTAAGTTTAGGGTAAGGGTTGGGGCTAAATTTAGGGTTAGGGCTAGGGTTAGGGTTGGGGCTAAAGTTAGGGTTAGGGCTAGGGTTGTATTAGGGTTAGGGTTGGCATTAGGGTTATGTTTGGGATTAGGGTTAGGTTTGGGATTAGGGTTAAGGTTAGGGTTGGGAATATGGTTAGGGATGTATTGGGATTAGGGTTAGGTTTGAGGTTAGGGTTGAAATTAGGATTAGGGGTGTGTTGGATTTAGGGTTTTGATTAGGGTTATGGTTAGGGTTGAGATTAGGGTTGTTTTGGGGTTAGGGTTGTGATTATCGTTAGGGTTATGATTAGGATTATGGATCAGGTTGGGATTAGGGTTAGGGGTGTGTTGGGTTAGGGTTGGAGTTAGAATTGGGGGGTTTCCACTGTTTAGACACATCAGGGGCTCTCTAAACGTGACATGGCATCCGATCTCAATTCCAGCCAATTCTGCATTGAAAAAGTCAAACGGCGCTCCTTCTATTCCAAGCTCTGCGGTGCGCCCAAACAGTGGTTTACCCCCACATATGGGGTATCAGCGTATTCAGGAGAAATTGCACAACAAAATTTATGGTTAAATTTCTGTTTTTTACACTTGTGAAAATAAAAAAAAAATGGTTCTGAAGTAAAATGTTTGCAAAAAAAGTTAAATGTTCATTTTTTCCTTCCACATTGTTTCAGGTCCTGTGAAGCATGTAAAGGGTTAATAAACTTCTTGAATGTGGTTTTGAGCACCTTGAGGGGTGCAGTTTTTAGAATGGTGTCACACTTGGTTATTTTCTATCATATAGACCCCTTAAAATGACTTCAAATGTGATGTGGTCCCTCAAAAAAAATGATGTTGTAAAAATGAGAAATTTCTGGTCAACTTTTAACCCTTATAACTCCCTAACAAACAAAAAAATTTGGTTCCAAAATTGTGCTGATGTAAAGTAGACATGTGGGAAATGTTATTTATTAACTATTTTTTGTGGCATATCTCTCTGATTTCAGGGCATAAAAATACAAAAATTTTCGCCTTATTTCTGTCTTTTTCATAAATATTTGCAAGAAATATCGAAGAAATGTTACCACTAACATGAAGTACAATATGTCATGAAAAAACAATCTGAGAATCAGCGGGATCTGTAAAAGCGTTCCAGAGTTATAACCTCATAAACTGACAGTGGTCAGAATTGTAAAAATTGGCTCGGTCATTAAGTACCAAATTGGCTCTGTCACTAAGGGGTTAAAATCCAAAAAGTACAGGATAAATTTTTCATGCGATTACGCTGAGATTTATATGCAGATTTTATCCATAGAATTGCATTAGATGAGGAAAATACGCAGGTAAAAAGCACAAAAAGCATAAAATCCACACATGACTCTATCAATAAAGCTTTGTTAAAGGGAACCTGTCACCCCGAAAATTGCGGGTGAGGTAAGCCCACCGGCATCAGGGGCTTATCTACAGCATTCTGTAATGCTGTGGATAAGCCCCCGATGTTACTTGAAAGAGGAGAAAAAGACGTTATATTATACTCACTCAGAGGCGGTCCCGCTGCTGGTCAGGTCGGATGGGCGTCTCTGGTCCGCTGCGGCGCCTCCCATCTTCATTACAAGACGTCCTCTTCTGATCTTCAGCCACGGCTCCGGCGCAGGCGTACTTTGCTCTGCCCTGTTGAGGGCAGACAAAGTACTGCAGTGCGCAGGCTCCGGGCCTCTGAACTTTCCGGCGCCTGCGCACTGCAGTACTATCCTCTACCCTCAAGAGGGCAGAGCAAATTACGCCTGCGCCGGAGCCGTGGCTGAAGATCAAAAGAGGACGTCTTGTAATGAAGATGGGAGGCGCCTCAGCGGACCGGAGACGCCCATCTGACCTGACCAGCAGCGGGACCGCCCTTGAGGGGTGCAGGGAGTATAATATAACGTCTTTTTCTCCTCTTTCAGGTAACATCGGGGGCTTATCTACAGCATTACAGAATGCTGTAGATAAGCCCCTGATGCCGGTGGGCTTACCTCACCCGCGATTTTCGGGGTGACACGTTCCCTTTAAAGCCAAGTACCAGGAAGTATAAAAAATAAAGCAGATTTATTCAACACATAACATAGCAAATAACCAAAAAACAGAGTCAAAAAGATACCAGAATGTAATAAAAATGCAAGTAGCCTAGTTTACCTAATAGGTGGAAAAACCAAAAAGTCACCAACTACTCATCACGGGAACTTAGCCTACCAAACAAATAGCACCAGAGCAGATCAAAATATTACCAGCATATACAGTAATGATAATGCCGCCATACAGATCTAAAACCAATGTACTAGAACTGATATCACCACCATACAGTGTCCATATAATGGTATTATCAGTTCTACACAAATGCACTGCAGACAATATACAGCTCTAGCAAAAAAATAAGAAACCACTACAATACTTTCAGTTTGTCTGATTTTTCTCTTTATAGGTATATATTTGAGTAAAATGTAAATTATTCTTTTATTCTATAAACTACTGACAACATGTCTCCGAAGTTCCAAGCAATAAATTTTGTATTTATTTTCTGAAAATGAGAAATGGTCAAAATAAGAAAAACTGCGTTGCTTGCAGACGTTAAATAATGCAAAAAAAAAAAGACAAGTTCATAATCGTTTAGAAACAACAATACTAATATTTTAACTCAGGAGGAGTTCAGAAATCAATATTTTGTCGAATAACCATGATTTTT
This sequence comes from Ranitomeya imitator, assembly GCF_032444005.1. NCBI lineage: Eukaryota > Metazoa > Chordata > Amphibia > Anura > Dendrobatidae > Ranitomeya > Ranitomeya imitator. Next base: position 8,664 of record NW_027194852.1, read on the forward strand.
AATCACAGCTTTCATGCGTCTTGGCATGCTTTCCACCAGTCTTTCACACTGCTTTTGGGTGATCTTATGCCACTCCTGGTACAAAAACTAAAGCTATTCTTGTTTGTTTGATGGCTTGTCACTATCCATCTTCCTATTGATTGCATTACAGAGGTCTTCAATGGGGTTCAGGTCTGGAGATTGGACTGGCCATGACAGGGTTTTGATGTGGTGGTCCTTCATCCATACCTTGATTGACCTAGCTGTGTGGCATGGCGCATTGTTCTGCTGGAAAAAACAGTCCCCAGAGTTGGGGAACATTGCCTGAGCAGACGGAATCAACTGTTTTTCCAGGATAACCTTGTATGCCGCTTAATTCGTTCTTCCTTTGCAAAGGTTAACCTGCCCAATTCCAGCCTTGCTGGTGTAGTTTAGAATTTTGGAAAAAAAAGTAATGTGTTCTGCAAGCAGAGCTCTAGGTAACTGTGTTATTTCCTGCAGAGACGAGCCCTGGCTGGAAGAAGCGATGGCGGTGAAGGACTTCACCTAAGACTTCACCTAGAGACGTCACTGGTGAGTCAGTGTGTTACCTGTACACTGACACTATACTATATACAGCGATCCTGTGTACAATGTCACCAGTGATCACTGTATTACCTTTACACTATACACTATATACAGAGCTCCTGTGTATAATGTCACCAGTGATAACTGTATTACCTGTACACAGACACTGCATACTAAGTGCAGATCTCTTGTGTATAATGGCACTTATGGTGATATTAGTATTGTGTTTTTTTTTATTACTGATCAGTATTTTAGTATTCAGTCACTATGTGGTGGTAATATGTTGTCCAGCCATGGTGTGGCAGTATTTGTTCCTTGTATGTGCTATTATTTCATCACTATGTGATGGTCATATGTGGTCTGGTCATGGTGCGGTGGTATTTGTTTTTTGTATGTGGTATTATTGGTCATCATGTGGTGTACTATGTGGTCTGGACATGGTGCGGTGGTATTTGTCCTTGTATGTGATAGCATTCGGTCACTGTGGTGGTAATATGTGGTCTGGACATGGTGTGGTGGTATGTGTTACTCGTAAGTGGCATTATAGGAAGGGCCGGACTGGCCATCTGTATTTGCTGTCTCTTACCCTTGTTCTAAACAGTATTTGGGGGTAAAAAAAATACAAGCCACATATTGAACATTGTGGTTTCTCTGTCAGATGCCTGATCTACCTGTGGGCTAAAAATGTGGGCATTTCAGGCCTCAAATCCACTGTATTTGCTGTCTGTTACCCTTGTTCTAAACAGCATTTTGGGGTAAAAAATACAAAAATACAGGCCACATATTAAGCATTGTGGTACCTCTGTCAGATGCCAGATCTATCTGTGGGCAACAAATTTGGGCATTTCACGCCTCCATTCCACTGTATTTGCTGTCAGTTACCCTCGTTCTATACAGTATTTAGAGGTAAAAAATGCAAAAATACAGGCCACATATTGAGCATTGTGGTACCTCTGTCAGACGCCAGATCTATCTGTGGGCTCCAAATTTGGGCATTTCACGCTTCCATTCCACTGTAATTATTGTCTGTTTCCCTGGTTCTATAAAATATTTGGGGTAAAAAATACAAAAATACAAAGCACATATTGAGCATTGTGGTTTCTCTGTCAGACACCAGATCTATCTGTGGTCCACAAACGTGGGCATTTCACACCTCCATTCCACTGTATTTGCTGTCTAGTTCTAAAGACTATTTTGTGTTAAAAATACAGTCCACATATTGAGCATTGTGGTACCTCTTTCAGACGCCTGATCTTTTTGTGGGCTAAAAATTTGGGCATTTCAGGCCTCCATTCCACTGTATTTGCTGTCTGTTACCCTAGTTCTAAACAGTATTTTGGGGTAAAAAAAAGGCAGGCCACATATTGAACATTGTGGTATCTCTGTCAGAGGCCTGATCTATCTGTGGGCTCCAAATTTGGGAACTTCACACCTGCATTCCTCTGTATTTGCTGTCACCTTAGTTCTAAACATTATTTTGGGGTAAAAAAATACAGGCCACATATTGAACATTGTGGTATCTCTGACAGAGGCCTATTCTATCTGTGGGCTCCAAATTTGGGAATTTCATACCTCCATTCCACTGTATTTGCTGTCTCTTACCCTTGTTCTAAATAGTATTTTGGGGGAAAAAAATACAGGCCACATATTGAACATTGTGGTTTCTCTGTCAGACGCCTGATCTATCTGTGGCTACAAATTTGGGCATTTCAGGCCTCCAATCCACTGCATTTGCTGTCTGTTACCCTCATTCTAAACAGTATTTTGGGGTAAAAAATACAAAAATACAGGCCACATATTGGACATTGTGGTTTCTCTGTCAGACGCCTGATCTATCTGTGGGCTACAAATTTGGGCATTTCACGCCTCCATTCCACTGTATTTGCTATCTGTAACCCTAGTTCTAAACAGTATTTTTGGTTAAAAAAAAACAGGCCACAGATTCAACAGTGTGGTACCACTGTCAGACTCTTGATCTATCTGTGGGCTACAAATTTGGGCATTTCAGGCCTACATTCACCTTTTTTTGTGGTGTTCTATAGTTCTAGTTCTATACAGTATTTTCTGTTTAAATTAAAAATATATAGGCCACATATTGAACAGTGTGGTATCTCTGTCAAACGCCTCCTCTATCTGTGGGCTAAAAATTGTGGCATTTGAGGGCTCCATTGAACAGGTTTTGCTGTTTCTTACGCTAGTTATTAACAACAGTTTTTAAACAAAATAAAAAGTTACCTACAGTCCAGATAATTTAAACTGTGGTTTTTACGTACACTGATCACATATGTTTGCTCCAAATTCAGCCATTTGTAGTGAACATGGAAAATATTTTAGTAGTCCATTTAAAATGGGCAAGACGCGTGGCAAGGGACAGGGAAGAGGATGTGATGCTGATGGTGCATGCAGAGGCCGAGGCCGTGGGCAAGCTGAAAGTGGGCCACAACAAACACCGACATCTTCTTGCTCGACCTTCCTGTCCCAATTACTAGGGAACCACAGCACACCACTATTGAACCCAGAGCAGTGTCAAAAGGTTGTTGGTTGGATAGCGGATACTGCTTCCAGTCACTTTGCCACCACCACTACCACGTCTTCCACATGTTCAAGTTTGAGTAGCCGTGAGTCTGGACCGCATATTACTTACCCTGATCCTCCTTCCTCCCACAATGCCGAGTGCCCGGAGACAACTGATCCCACACTTGGACACTCTGAAGAGCTGTTCACTTTTCCATTTATAGATTCGGGACTTTCGTCCAGTCCACTTGAAGCGGGGCAAGATGAGATTGCATGTAGCAATGCCCAAATATTTGAGCAGCCACGGTCACACGAAGGCAACAGGTGGGAAAGTGTCACAAGAGGTGGACGATGATGAGACAATTGCCAGAAAGTCAGTAGGAGGACCAGGGTGCGGATGTGCAAGACTAGGTGGTGGATGATATAGTAACTGACTCAACCTGGCAGGAGGACATGCTGAGTGAGGACAGCAGCACACATGGGGAAGTAGGCATAGCACCCCAACAGGCAGGAAGAAGCAGTGTGGTGGCCGCAGACAGAAGGTGTGCATCCATTCCCTTTAACACCAACATGACGGAAGTTGCCATTCCAACTTTCAGGTCTTCCCGAGTCTGGATGTTTTTAAAAGACACTGCCGATAACCCCAAACAGGCCATTTGCACCACCTGCCATGCCCGCATCATCAGGGGTAGCAAAACTACTAGCCTGACCAGCTTGTCAAGGCACATGGCAGCAAAGCTCCTAACTTTGTGGGCTGAGCCCCAGCCTCCAGGAACAGTGTCTGCGGGTGACACCACTGCTTCTTCCACTGTTGTGCATGCAAGCCAATCCCCGTCCATGGTCCATACGAAGATCCTTATGCCCTGCACCTGTCATTACCCATAGTCAACTAGCACCATCATCAAGCAATTCCATGTCCTTGTCCCAGTGCAGCCTTCAGTTGTCCATACCCCAGTCATTGGAACACCGGTCAGAAATACGCAGCCAACGCTTCACAGGCTACAGTACTAAATTCACACATTTCTCGTATACTTGCGCTCGAAATGTTGCCTTTTAGGCTCGTGGAGATGTAAGCTTTCTGCAACCTGATGTGGGGGGCCATCCCAAGGTACTCGGTCCCCAGTCATCACTATTTCTCCCAGTGCCGTACCGGCATTACATCAGCACATGTCCCACAACATTACCCATGCCCTTAACAATGTTGTTACTGGGAAAGTCTACCTAACCATGGGCAAGTGGACAAGTGCTTTTGGGCAGGGATGGTACATCTCACTGACGGCACACTGGTTTAACATAGTGGAAGATGGGATCCAGTTGGATCTTGGGATGGTACACGTCCTCCCGACACCGAAGATTGCGGGCCCTACATAAATCAGGGTTAGCCCCACAGTCAACAGCTCCTGCACCTCCTCCTCCTTCTCCTCTTCAGCCTCCATCTCTGAAATGAGCGCATCAGTCACAAACAGGAAGCACTGCAGCACTGTCACAGCCAAGAGGCATCAGGCTGTGCTGTTGCTAATCTGCTTAGGTGATAAACCGCACAATGCTGTAGAGTTGTGAACAGCTCTGAAAGAGCAGTCAGATTTGTGGCCGACACTGCTGAACCTACAGCCCGGCATGGTTGTGTGTGACAAGGGCTGGAACCTGGTGGTGGCGCTGAGGCGAGGTGAGCTCACACATGTACCATGCCTGGCCTATGTGCTTATCCTCGTCATTCAACAGTTTCTCAAAAGCTACTCAGATCTGCTTTTGAAAGTATGCCACCTGTGTGCCCATTTTAGAAAGTCAGCTACAGTTTTAGCCGCCCTTGCCGTGCTTCAGCAGCGTTTGCAGCTTCTGGGTCACCGACTGGTGTGTGATGTCCCCACGCATTGGAACTCTACACTGCATATGTTGGAAAGAATTTGTGAGCAGAAGAGGGCAGTTGTTGACTACCAGCATCAACAAAGCCGTCGTTATTCAGTTCAGACTTATGTCCCATCCTACAAAACTTTGAGGACTCCACCAAGATGGTTGAGCAACGATGATGCCATAATTAGTGTCACCATTCCACTTCTCTGCATTCTGAAAAGCTCTCTGCTCACAATGAAAGAGGATGCATTGCAGGCAGAGCTTGAGGACATAGAGCAAGGAGCCATACAGGGTGATAACACACAGCCCAGCCTCAAGTCGTCCCAATGTGGATTGGTAGACAATAAGAAAGAGGAGGGGGAAGAACGGGAGCTACTTTCATGCGCTATGGACGGTACTACAAGCACAACTGTCATACCGTCTGTTCAGCATGGATGGCCTGAGGACAGGGAGGAGGAGGACAGCATGGTCAGTCATCCTGTTGGTGAGGACACAGAAGTCTTGCCTGTTAGCAGTCTGGCATGCATGGCTGACTTTATGTTGTGATACCTTTCCCGTGACCCCCGCATTATGACATTTTTCGGGGACACTCATTACTGGTTGGTGACACCTCTAGACCCACGCTACAAGGAGAACTTTCGATCTGTTCTTCCAGAGGCAGACAGGTCTACTAAAATGGTGCAGTACCAGAGGGCTCTTGTTATGGAATTACTAAAAAAAATTCCCATCTGAGAATGCTGCTGGCAGGCATCATAGTTCGTTGGACAACCAAGGAGTACAGGTGAGAGAGACACAACTCCAATCCAGCAGAGGCAGAGGAACACCGGCAAAGTTCTGGGAGTGTTTTCTCAGACTCTCCCATCGCCCTGGCCCAGAGGCACGGGGTTCTGTCACAAGGAAGGCAATGTTTGGGAAGATGCTGAGGGAGTACCTTGCTGACTGTACCTATGTCCTCCATGATTCCTCTGTGCCATTTAATTATTGGGTATCCAAGCTGGACACGTGACATGAAGTGGCTCTCTATGCCTTGGAGGTCCTGGCCTGCCCTGGAAAGGGTGTTTATGATGCCCTCTGTATTTTCATGACTATGAAAATTGTACATTCACACTGAAGGCATCAAAACTATGAATTAACACATGTGGAATGATGCACTTAACAAAAAAGTGTGAAACCTCTGAAAATATGTCTTAGATTCTAGGTTCTTCAAAGTAGCCACCTTTTGCTTTGATGACTGCTTTGCACACTCTTGGCATTCTCTTGATGAGCTTCAAGAAGTAGTCACCGGAAATGGTCTTCCAACAATCTTGAAGGAGTTCGCAGAGATGCTTAGCACTTGGTGGCCCTTTTGCCTTCACTCTGCGGTCCAGCTCACCCCAAACCATCTCGATTGGGTACAGGTCTGGTGACTATGGAGGCCAGGTCATCTGGCGTAGCACCCCATCACTCTCCTTCTTGGTCAAATAGCCCTTACACAGTGTGGAGGTGTGTTAGGGGTCATTGTCCTGTTGAAAAATAAATGATGGTCCAACTAAACGCAAACCGGATGGAATAGCAAGCCGCTGCAAGATGCTATGGTAGCCATGCTGGTACAGTATGCCTTCAATTTTGAATAAATCCCCAACAGTGTCACCAGCAAAGCAACCCACACCATTACACCTCCTCCTCCATTCTTCACGGTGGGAACCAGGCATGTAGAGTCCATCCGTTCACCTTTTCTGCATCGCACAAAGACATGGTGGTTGGAACCAAAGATCTCAAATTTGGACTCATCAGACCAAAGCACAGATTTCCACTGGTCTAATGTCAATTCCCTGTGTTCTTTAGCCCAAACAAGTCTCCTCTGCTTGTTGCCTGTCCTTAGCAGTGGTTTCCTAGCAGCTATTTAACCATGAAGGTCTGCTGCACAAAGTCTCCTCTTAACAGTTGCTGTAGAGATGTGTCTGCTGCTAGAACTCTGTGTGACATTGACCTGGTCTCTAATCTGAGCTGCTGTTAACCTGCGATTTCTGAGGCTGGTGACTCGGATAAACTTATCCTCAGAAGCAGAGGTGACTCTTGGTCTTCCTTTCCTGATGTGAGGCCGTTTCTTTGTAGCGCCTGATGGTTTTTGCCACTGCACTTGGGGACACTTTCAAAGTTTGCCCAATCTTTCGGACTGACTGACCTTCATTTCTTAAAGTAATGATGGCCACTCGTTTTTTTTTTTACTTAGCTGCTTTTTTCTTGCCATAATACAAATTCTAACAGTCTATTCAGTAAGACTATCAGCCGTGTATCCACCAAACTTTTGCACAACACAACTGATGGTCCCAACCCCATTTATAAGGCAAGAAATCCCACTTATTAAACCTGACAGGGCACACCTGTTAAGTGAAAACCATTCCCGGTGACTAGCTCTTGAAGCTCATCAAGAGAATGCCAAGAGTGTGCAAAGCAGTCATCAAAACAAAAGGTGGCTACTTTGAAAAACCTAGAATATAAGACATAATTTCAGTTGTTTCACACTTTTTTGTCAAGAATATAATTCCACATGTGTTAATTCATAGTTTTGATGCCTTCAGTGTGAATGTACAATTTTCATAGTCATGAAAATACAGAAAAATCTTTAAATGAGAAGGTGTGTCCAAACTTTTGGTCTGTACTGTATAAAAAAAATAATGTGTACACCCCATGGGAAAATGTTTGTCAGCCCATACACTTAGTGTTTGGGCATTCCAAGTATAGGAGACCTGCTCCTTTAAATTGGGAAAAGATTTATAGGAGGACATCCTCCACGTCTCTTCAGACACCACCACTAGAACACCAGGGTGAACGTATTCCGTGATGCAACAGTCACTCTATTTTTTGGAAAGTGTATTTATGATGCCTGTAAAAAATATAAAAAAAACCAATAATTATGTGTACCCCCATGGGGAAATGTTTGTCAGCCCATAAACTTAGTGTATGGGCATTCCAAGTATAGGAGACCCGCTCCGTTATAATGGGAACATTTTATTATGAGGCCCTCCGCCACATCTCTTTCAAGGGGCATTGGAGTGCCTCCTAATTTTTGGCAGGCATTGCATTCACTGCATAGGCAAACACTATAGGAGACTCACTTCCTAATAATGGGAACATTGTTTTCAGGAGGCCCACCTCTACGTCTCTTCCAAGGCTTATTGGGGTGCCTGTGAATTTGGTGCAGGGCAGGCCTTGCATTCAATGCCTAAGTAAACAGTATGGCAGTACCAAATGAATAACGTGAACTAGGTTTTCCTGTGGCCATCCAGTATGTGGGCTCAAACGCTTATTGGGGTGCGTGTAACTTTGGGGCAGGGCAGGCCTTGCATTCAATGCCTAAGCAAACAGTATGGCAGTACCAAATGAATAATGTGAACGAGGTTTTCCTGTGGCCATCCAGTACGTGGGCTCAAAGGCTTATTGGGGTTCGTGTAACTTTGGGGCAGGGCAGGCCTTGCATTCAATGCCTAAGCAAACAATATGGCAGTACCAAATGAATAATGTGAACTAGGTTTTCGTGTTGCCATCCAGTACGGGGGCTCAAAGGCTTATTGGGGTGTGTGTAACTTTGGGCCAGGGCAGGCATTGCATTTAATGCACAGGCAAACACTATGGGAGACCCACTTTCTTATAATAGGAACATATTTTCAGGAGGCCCTCCTGTACATCTCATGAAAGGAGTATTGGGATGCGTCCTAATTTTGGCAGCCCAGCCACTCACTGCATAGGCAATAACAGTATAGGAGACCCACTGTTTAATAACGGTCCTTTAAGAATATTAATGCCGCCTGATGTCACCATAAAAATAGGCTTTGTGACTTTAAGAGTCCCTCCTTCAGAAATGAAACAAGATGTGTCTGAGGACGTGTCACACACCACATGGACAGCTAACGTTGTTAAATGTTCCAATCAAATTTCCCAGTTAATGCATTTGTATTGGTTGAAAGTAGTGATGAGCAAGTGTACTCGTTGCTCGAGTTTTCCCGAGCACGCTCGGGTGACCTCCAAGCATTTATGACTGCTCGGAGATTTAGGCTATGTTCACACTTTGCGGATTCCACTGCGGATTTTTCCGCAGCAGAATTCCAAAATCCGCAGTGAAAACCCGTCGCGGTTTTTACTGCGGATTTATCGCGGTTTTTACTGCGGTTTCTTCTGCGGATTTTCATCTGCAGTTTCCTATTGGAGCAGGTGAAAATCCGCAGAAAAGAAGTGACATGCTGCGGAATGTAATCCACAGCGTTTCCGCGCGGATTTTTCTGCAGCATGTGCACAGCGTTTTTTGTTTCCCATAGGTTTACATTGTACTGTAAACTCATGGGAAACTGCTGCGGATCCGCAGCGGTCAAATCCGCTGCGGATCCGCAGCAAAATCCGCAAAGTGTGAACATAGCCTTAGTTTTCATCGCGGCAAAAGAATGATTTACAGATACTAGCATGCTTTATTACATGTGGGAATTCCCTAGTAACCAGGCAACCCCCACATGTACTCAGCCTGGCTAATAGCTGTATATCATTCAGCTACCGTGATGAAAACTAAATCTCCGAGCAGTCATAAACACTCGGAGGTCACCCGAGCGTGCTCGGGCAAATCCGAGCAATGAGTACACTTGCTCATCACTAGTTGAAAGCAATGCTAAAGTTGAAAAAACGCATCAAAAATGCTACATGTGAACATAGCCCAAGTGGTGGAGGTGCATTTTTTTGAGGGGGGGGGGGGGTCTTTATTTTGCCTTACATACAAATTATTACCCTGGAAAGCATGTTCCTTAACAGATCACGGAAAAAATGCTCGCGTTTCCCATAGACTTACATTGGGCTCATTGCTCTGGTCGAGTACCCGAGTATTCCAATTTGCTCGATCTGAGCAACGAGCACCCGAGCATTTTAGTGCTTACCCATCACTCCTTACAGCTTTTACCCTCCATAGATTCCCCCATTCCTGTACATACCATGTAGTGCAATAATAAGTAATCTAGACAGTTATAATGCCCGTCTGTGCCCTGTATTGTAATCCTAGCCTCTTTTTGTGTCCCCCCCACAATAGCAGTGCCTCCTCCATGCCCCTACACAGTAATAATGTTCCCTCTGTACACACTTAGGGTAATAATGCCTCCCGTATGGTTCCTTATATCTAAGTACAGCAGAAAATAGAAATAATGCCCCCATGCCTCCTTATAATAATTCTCCTTCACCCTTTATAATAATAATATTGACCCCATACCTTCTTACCCCTGTGATTGTATAATAATATATCTCATGTTCTCTCCCTGTAATAATACTGATTTTGCAGTCTGCCTCCTGATAGTAATGCCCCTGAGCAGGAGCATATGTAGAAATCACTGGAACGCCAAACCAAAAGTCTTATTATTATTTATTATTATTCTTATTATTTACTATTATAGCGCCATTTATTCCATGGCGCTTTACATGTGAGGAGGGGTATACATAATAAAAGACAAGTACAGTAGTTTTCTACAACACAGGTCACGGCTGGTACAAGAGAAGCGCGGACCCTGCCCACGAGGGCTCACAATCTACAAGGGCTAGGTGAGGATACTGTAGGTGAGGGCCAGGGCCGCCATCAGGGCATTACAGCCGTGACTGGCGTATGGGGCCCGTTGAGCAGAGGGGGCCCGCATCGGGCCCCGTCTCATCTGGTCATCGGGCCCCCCCTGCAGGCGCTACGGAAAGCTATTGCTGGCCCGCACGTCAATAGTTAAAAGCCGCCAGCCAGTCTGAGGCTGGAAGCTGAATAGGGCCGCAGTGCGCACTCGCCGGCATCTGACGTCATTCTCAGCCACCGGGCCCGGCGAGTGCGTCTGCGTGGAGCCTGGAGGGAGCTTCGCCCGTCGCAGGAGCACGGCCAGGTAAGAACTTGTGTTTTTTTTTCTTTGAGAGCGTCGATCCAGGGGGGGCCCGGGGGGCAGAATGCCTGGACACACAGGGGCAGAATGCTGGACACACAGGGGCAGAATTCTGGACACACTGGGGGCAGAATGCTGGACACACTGGGGGCAGAATGCTGGACACAGTGGGGCAGAATGCTGGACACAGTGGGGGCAGAATGCTGGACACAGTGGGGGCAGAATGCTGGACACAGTAGGGGCAGAATGCTGGACACAGTGGGGGCAGAATGCTGGACACAGTGGGGGCAGAATGCTGGACACAGTGGGGCAGAATGCTGGACACAGTGGGGGCAGAATTCTGGACACAGTGGGGGCAGAATGCTGGACACAGTGGGGGCAGAATGCTGGACACAGTGGGGGCAGAATGCTGGACACAGTGACAGGGGCAGAATGCTGGACACAGTGACAGGGGCAGAATGCTGGAGACAGTGGGGCAGAATGCTGGAGACACTGGGGCAGAATGCTGGAGACACTGGGGCAGAATGCTGGACACAGTGACAGGGGCAGAATGCTGGACACAGGGGCAGACTGTGAGACCCGGGGGCAGAATGCTGGACATTGGGGCAGAATGCTAGACATTGGGGCAGAATGCGAGACACGGGGCAGAATGGAGATACGGGGCATGATTGGAGACACGGGGCAGGATGAAAGACATGGGGGCATGACTGGAGACAGATGGGGAGGACTGGAGACAGATGGGGCAGAATGGAGACACAGGGGGCATGATTCGAGACAAGTGGCAGGATTGCAGACATGGGGGCATGGTTGGAGACATAGGGGGCAGAATGGAGACATGGGGCATGATTGGAGACAAGTGGCAGGATTTCAGACATGGGGGCATGGTTGGAGACATAGGGGGCAGAATGGAGACATGGGGCATGATTGGAGACACTGGGGACAGAATTAGAGACAGATCATGCAGGATCATGGGGCAGGATGGATACGATGGAGACAGATGGGGCAGGATGGAGAGATCACATGGGGCGATCATATGGGGCAGGATGGGGAGATCATATGGGGCAGAATGGATACTCATGAGGGCAGGATGGGAGAACATATGGCTGACGCCAGGAATGAGACACACGGTGGCCAGGATGGGGAATATTATTACCATAGGGGCTAATTTAGGGATATTATTACTGCAGTGATGTATTTATTTTATTTTTTGAGGACACGGTTTTAAATGGGGGGGGCGGTCCTGTTACTGTGTAGAGTGACACTATGTCGCCTCTTTTTCTTCATGTTGTGTAATGTAGAAGTTGGGAAAAATTAAGTAATGTATTCTACAAGCGGAGCTCGAGATAACTGTGTTATTTCCTGCAGAGAGAAGTCCTGGCTGGATGAAATGATGGCGGTCTGTGCTAGATGAAAGATGAAGGACTTCACCTAGAGACGTCACTGGTGAGTCAGTGTGTTACCTATACACTGACACTATTCACTGTATACTGTATACCGAGCTCCTGTGTATAATTTCACTAGTGATCACTGTATTATCTGTACACAGACACTGCATACTAAGTACAGATCTCCTGTGTATAATGGCACTTATGGTGATAGTATGGTGCTTTTTTTAAATTACTGATCAGAATTGTAGTATTCAGTCTTTACGTGGTGGTAATATGTGGTCTGGACATGGTGTTGCGGTATTTGTTCCTTGTATGTGTTATTATTCGATCACTGTGGTGGTAATATGCGGTCTGGTCATGGTGTAGCGGTATTTGTTCCTTGTATGTGATATTATTGGTCATTTTAAAAATTGAAAAATAAATAAAAATATACCTAAATTGTATTGCATATTTTAACAAATATTTAATAGGTTACAGTAGAGTAGGGCCCGGCCAAAAGTGTCTACCGTGTTATGGTGGCGGCTTAAAAAATCTTTTGGCCAAAACAAAAGCTGCCGGCTATATGTGTGATCTGGTGATGGGAACTGTTAATGTGCGATAGGTGAGAAGTGGAGTTTTTCCAAGAGAGAGCGGTGGGACTGTGGACAGTTCGAGGGGTGGAGCATGGAGGCGGGGCTGGGGTGGAGCCTGGGCGGAGTATCAAGGGGGCCCCAAAAATGTTGCCAGTATGGGGCCCCGAAATTTCTAGTGGCAGCCCTGGTAAGGGCAGAGATGGTCGTGCAGTGGATTGGTGGATCGGTGCAGGTTACTGCAGGTAGTAGGCTTGTCAGAAATGGTAGGTCTTCAGGTCCCTTTTGAAGGTTTCCACGGTAGGTGAGAGTCTGATATGTTGTGGTAGAGAGTTCCAGAGTAGGGCAGATGCGCGGGAGAAATCTTGCATGCATTTGTGGGAAGAGGAGATAAGAGTGGAGTCGAGAAGGAGATCTGACTGGAGGGTCCTTATTCCAACGTGGGTACAGTCACCAGCAGCGCTTGAAGATCCTGAAGTCTCTCCTCTGTCTCCTGGGAACTGGAGACTCCGGGGTTAAGTCTTTGCAGTCTTTTCTCCCAGTGAAGCTGGAAGCAGGAAGTAACACAGCCACTTTGCTGCGAGTCTCTGTATATTAGGCTGGCAGTTTCTCTCTGCAGCAGCAATGCTACACACACACTGAGCAGTTTACTTTGTCACACTCAGGGGTCCTGGCTTGTCAGTGTGGTGACCGGGGCTGCGTGCTCAGGTCACTGTAAGGGGATACATCTTCTCTGATTACGGAGGCTTCCAAGTCCACACTCTCACATCCAGCCTTCACTACGGCTGGTATCTCAGCCTTAGTGCCCTCACGGGGAGCACTCTCTTTCGGGGAGCGTTACGCTGAAGCCTGCTCTCTCTCTCTGGCGCACTGTCCTCTCTGTGCCTCGCG
>NW_027194853.1:0-18244 GCF_032444005.1 Ranitomeya imitator
AGCAAGCAGGAGAGCGCGCACACACAGGACCTTGTCAGAAGTTTGAAAAGGCTGCTGCAGCGCGTACTGGCGCCTCTCTCTGTCTGACGCTGAACAGTACCAGCATCAGAGAGCAGTGAAGTGAGCCAGCAGCACTCAACATAAAGGTCAGCATACCTGCCTGTCTGTGCGCTCCCAGGCAGAGATAGAGAAGCAGCTCTATTCAGCACGGTGACAGCTTCTCCTGCTCTGATCTACAGCTGCAGAGAAGGACAGACCAAGGGATGTGCCGGGACAGAGCTGTTTTGAGCAGGAAAAGCTGAGGAGCTGCACATGGACATCAGCCTCCCCTGCACCACAGAGGAGAGTGTGTATGAGGTATCTGTTGTGTGTGTGTATGAGATGTGTATGAGGTGTGTGTGGTATCTGTAATGAGTGAGTGTAATACGTGTGTGTGTGGTATCTGTAGTGTGTGAGTGTAATACGTGTGTGTGGTATCTGTGGTGTGTGAATGTAATACGTGTGTGTGTGGTATATGTAGTGTGTGAGTGCAATACATGTGTGTGTGTGGTATATGTAGTGTGTGAGTGCAATACATGTGTGGTATCTGTAGTGTGCGAGTGTAATACGTGTGTGTGGTATCTGTAGTGTGTGAGTGTAATACGTTTGTGTGGTATCTGTGGTGTGTGAGTGTAATACGTGTGTGTGGTATCTGTGGTGTGTGAATGTAATACGTGTGTGTGTGGTATATGTAGTGTGTGAGTGCAATACATGTGTGGTATCTGTAGTGTGCGAGTGTAATACGTTTGTGTGGTATCTGTGGTGTGTGAGTGTAATACGTGTGTGTGGTATCTGTGGTGTGTGAATGTAATACGTGTGTGTGTGGTATATGTAGTGTGTGAGTGCAATACATGTGTGGTATCTGTAGTGTGCGAGTGTAATACGTGTGTGTGGTATCTGTAGTGTGTGAGTGTAATACGTTTGTGTGGTATCTGTGGTGTGTGAGTGTAATACGTGTGTGTGGTATCTGTGGTGTGTGAATGTAATACGTGTGTGTGTGGTATATGTAGTGTGTGAGTGCAATACATGTGTGGTATCTGTAGTGTGCAAGTGTAATACGTGTGTGTGGTATCTGTAGTGTGTGAGTGTAATACGTTTGTGTGGTATCTGTGGTGTGTGAGTGTAATACGTGTGTGTGTGTGGTATCTGTAGTGTGTGAGTATAATACGTGTGTGTTGTATTTGTAGTGTGTGAGTGTAATACGTGTGTGTGGTATCTGTAGTGTGTGAGTGTAATACGTGTGTGTGGTTACTGTAGTGTGTGAGTATAATACATGTGTGTTGTATCTGTAGTGTGTGAGTGTAATATGTGTGTGTATGGTATCTGTAATGTGTGAGATTAATTTGTGTGTGTGGTATCTGTATTGTGTGTGTGTAATACGTGTGTGTGGCAGCTGTAGTGTGTGAGTATAATAAGTGTCAGAGAGGCCCGGCGCCTGCGCACTACAGTACTTTGCTCTGCCCTCAACAGGGCAGACAAAGTACGCCTGCGCCAGAGCCGCAGTGTGAAGACAAGAAGAGAATGTCATCGTAAGAAGATGGGAGGCCCCGGACCGGACCACAGCGGGAACGCCCCTTGGTGAGTATAATCTAACCTCTTTTTCTCATCTTTCAGGATACATCGGGGGCTTATCCACAGCATTACAGAATGCTGTAGATAAGCCCCTGATGCCAGTGGGCTTAGCTCAGCTTCCATTTTGGCAGTGACAGGCTCCCTTTAACATAATATTAGATAGATGTCCAGCAGTGGTATCAGCTCAGAACTAGCATGGAAAAATTGTGGACAAAAGTCATACCAAATGTTACGGCTATGACCGCAGATCCGGCCGAGCCGACGCCTCCACGTCGCCTGACCAGGACGGCGTGGGCGAGCGTCCCAAAAAGGAACACAATGTGGACCCACTGGACCACATAGAGTAACCTGGACCTACCCAGACTAAGGAAGGGCAGCGAGCAGAGTCTGTGGCAGCTGAACATGTGAACAAGATGTCAATAGGCAGAACTAGATTGCACCGCACAACTTCAGGTATGAAGAAACCAAGTTTACTTAATTGAAAGCACAGTACATAACAAAGCATAATGATGTCAGGATCCCGATTCCACACGTCTAGGAAGGGTACACATCTCAGGATAACAGACGAAGGCAGGAGGACATAACGGGTTGATGCAGTCCCGGGTTTTCTGGCTCGGGCATACTAGTACAGCCTCTCTCTCAGGCCTCAGGCGTAGCACAGGCTCAGCAGGAGAACATCAGTCACCAACCTTGGACAGATGTCAGACGATGGCAGGAGTCATCACGGGTTGATGCAGTCCAGGGTCATCTGGCACGGGCTTACTAGAACAGCCTTTCTCTCCAGCCTCAGGCGTTGCACAGGCTCAGCAGGAGAACATCAGACACCGATCCCAGAAGGACGTCGTCACAGGGTGGACCTCTGGCCATCAGGACACAAGCAGGACATCAGGTCATTGGACACAGGATAGACATCTGGGACACTGGAGTGGCAGCCCAGGTAATCGACTGGGACACTGGCGTGGCAGCCCAGGGCATCAGGACATCGGACATAGACTGGGACTCAGATGGCACAGGACCAGGTAGCAGGGATCATCAGGATCCTAGCTACGGCCAACAGGCTCTGGGCCTCGAACCTAGGAAGGAACTCAAACGTGATGGTGCAAGCACCGCTGGACTGGAACTGGACTTGACGGGGTAGCATTGCATGGAAGGCTGAGCACAGCATAGTAAGAGCTCAGCAAGAACACAAGACTCCATCTTTAAAAGATGAGCCCAGAAAGTTCAGTCACTGGGTGCGGGGTGTCAGACACAAAAGGACTTCAGGGACATAACACAATGGACACAGTTCAGACAGGATCAGGTACTAGATATACAGCCTCCAGGACAGGCTGATCTGGGTACTCTGCCCCCAGAACAGGCGGAAAACACAAAACACAAACGGACTGGATATGCAGGCTCCAGGATAGGAGGATCTGGGTACTCTGCCCTCAGAACAGGCAGAAAAAACAAGATACAAACAGATTTGGGTATTCTGCCCTCAGAGTAGGCAGGATCTGGGTACTCTGCCCCCAGAACAGGCGGTAGACAGGTATCAGCTCTCCCAGAACAGACTGAAGACAGAACGGGAGCTGCATACCTAACTCACTAGGCAAGACACAGAAACACAATGCAATGCTCTGGCCATGCCCAACAGGAAAGAGGGAGTTTATATAGGAGCAGCTCCTCAGCAATAGGCTGAGGAAGCAACACAGGAGCACACTTAAACCCTAATAAAAGCAGGGTAGGTGTGGCCGCACGCACCCTAAGCACAAACAGAAACCATTACAGCACAGTCAGCGCAGGAACTGTGGCTTAGGGCACCTGGCAGCGACTGCTAGCCTGGACACACATGGAAAGTTGTGCACCAGCTGCAGAGGACCTCACAAGCTGTGGCTAGCTTCCACAGCGGCAACCAGGGACTGCACATGTGAGTGGCCATGCAGCAGAGCAAAGACATCACAGCACATGTACAGCTATGCAGCGGTGCAGGGAACTGAGCAGCATCCATACAGGTAACAGACAAAAGTATCCCTGCACATTAGGGGAGAGGAGCAAGGGTTAAAGCAGAGACATGCAGAGTAATGCTGAAGAAACAAAGTGTGAGGCAGTGACCGGTGTCATATGCGAGGGTCGCTATGTGTCCCCCAGGATGTGCTTAGAAGCATATTAGATCCGCTGGAGTGCCCTGTGCTCACAGCAGGTTGCCTGTGAGACACAGGGAAGAATAAAAGTAAGTGTGAACTGGGTCAAGTTATTTGTCCCAGAATTTATTCAGGAAAACCTGGTATGGGCTTTTATTTTGAAACGGACTGCAGGATGGTAGTGGGGCCGGTCCGTTTCCTCCAGCCCAGATCTTATAGTGGCCCATGGCCATAGAATCTGGAGGATAGAAAAAAAAACCCCAGCAAGAGAGTTTGGGTGTGTCAGTCTGGTCTGGGAGTCAGACCTAGGAGGAGGCTTGTGCAGAGCTCCTTCCGTGTGGAGAAACACGGGCCAGGCAGAGCCTGAAAAGCCAGACACCCCAGCGTACACGGGGGTGTAATACGCTCACGGCAGCGGACTGTGGACTGTTGTTATTTTTCCCGGCTGCATACTGAAGGACTTGTTTGCTTTCTTTTCCGGTTTGTGAGTATTATGTAAAATAAACAAGACTTTGTTTGAACTTTATATGGGTCACTGCCTATTCACTGCACAGCAAGGACATCGCTACATCACAATTGGTTGGAGAATGCGGAGCAGTGTGAATTAAGGCATACCCCAACGCCATTTGCATGTCTGTTATTAAGCCTGCTACATTGCAATTCAGGCCTACAGACAAAATGGAGGAGATCCTGAGGCAGCTGGTCCTCACACAGCAACAACAGCAACAAACTAATAATCTGTTGCTGCAGCAAATTACAGCCCTGCGAGAGGCACCTCCAGCACCGACCCCGGAACGTCGCGATGCCCGTGACAAGGTCCGCTCCGCTTTGAGGAAATTGAGTCCGGAAGATGACGTGGAAGCTTTCCTCACCGTCTATGAGCGCACGGCAGAGCGGGAGAATCTGCCAGCAGCACAGTGGGCTGAAGTTGTGGCTCCGTTCTTGAGGGGTGATGCGCTAAAGGCCTACTTTGACCTCAGTTGGGAGGATGCCCAGGACTATTCCAAGTTAAAAGGTGAGATCCTTGCCCGACTGGGGGTTAATACTTAAGTGAGAGCTCAATGGGTGTTTTCTTGGACTTTTGTGGAAGCCCAGCCTGCCCGGTCTCAGATTTTTGACTTATTGCAGCTTGTGAAACGGTGGCTCCAACCTGAGACTTTATCCACAAGTCAGATAGTGGAGAGGGTGGTGGTCGACCGAGTGGTGAGGGCTCTGCCAGCGGCCATTCAGCGTTGGGTGGGTCAAGGGGACCCGGGTACCCTAGACCAGGTTGTAGGCCTGATAGAGCGATATAAGGCCACCCAGGACTTTATATGGGACACTGCTCCGCTTTGGCTGTCACGTAAGGCTTCGCCAGCTCAGGAGTCTGAGAAAAGTCCACGGCCCTCCACTGGGACAAGACCGGACAGAGTCCGTGCTGAGGGGTTGTCTCGGAAAGAGAGTGACCACAGACCTGTGTCCCCTAAACTGGCTCCAAGGTTACCTCGTGCCACAGTCGTTACGTGTTGGTGGTGCCAAGAACCTGGACATGTGGTTGCTAATTGTCCCCTAACAACAGAACCCATGGACTGCGGGTATACCCGCCGCGTGTCTATGTATGCCCAGCCAGTCTGCATTGCCACTACAGACCCTGCCGGTACCGAACCTCAGCTGTGCAGAGTGCTCGTTAACGGGTACCAAACGGATGCTCTCTTGGACTCGGGGAGCTTGGTGACCCTGGTACACGGGTCCTTGGTTGCTGGGGACAGTCCTATTGGACGAAAGGTGGGAGTAGTGTGCATACATGGGGACCTCCGAGAGTACCCAACTGCGGAGGTCACATTCTCCACCCCATGTGGAGAGATAAAACATGTGGTGGGAGTGGTAAAAACTCTTCTGTATGGGACTGTGATGGGTAGAGACTTACCGTTGTTCTGGTCCCTCTGGGAGACCAGAGTTAACCCTCTCAGGGTAAAAAGCATTCCGGGTGAAGAACCCGAAGATCCCGAGTCAGGGATACCTGCCGTAGGGGTCGCCACGATAGGGACAGTGTGTAATCCCGATAGGTTTCCCCTAGAGGTGTTGGCAGGGGAAGTGGAAGAGAATCCACCAATTCATGAGCTGGAGGTGTCACCTGGTAAGTTTGGGACTGCCCAGCTCCAGGATCCCACTCTGACCCGGGCAAGGGAAAGAGTAATCGAGGTAAATGGGGTGGCACAACAACCTGGTGCAGAAAAGGAGTTTCCCCGGATGGCGGTCATCCAGGAGTTACTGTACAGGGTTGATAAAATCCGGAATGAGGTGGTGGAACAACTGGTAGTGCCCCAACCCTATCGTCGGGCGGTGCTCGACATGGCTCACACTCACATGTTGGGGGGGCACTTGGGGGCCAAAAAGACGTTAGAGCGCATATTACAGAGGTTCTTTTGGCCTGGTGTCTACGCTGAGGTCACAAAGTACTGTGACACATGTCCTGAGTGTCAACTAACCTCACCCACCACGAACTACCGGAGTCCGTTAGTACCTCTGCCCATCATAGAAGTACCCTTTGAGCGGATAGCGATGGATCTGGTGGGACCAATAGTTAAATCCGCCCGGGGCCATCAGCACATATTAGTAGTCGTAGACTACGCCACCCGGTATCCAGAGGCGATACCGCTCCGGCACACTTCGGCTAAACTAATAGCCCGTGAACTGTTTGCCATGTTTTGTCGTCTTGGGCTCCCCAAGGAGATCCTTACAGATCAGGGAACCCCTTTTATGTCTAAAGTGACTAGGGAGCTATGTAAATTGCTCCAAATTAATCAGTTGCGTATGTCAGTGTACCATCCACAAACCGATGGGTTGGTCGAGAGGTTTAATAAGACCCTCAAGGCCATGCTCAAAAAGGTGGTCGCCAAGGATGGGAAGGATTGGGATATGTTATTGCCATATTTAATGTTCGCCATACGCGAGGTACCGCAGGCGTCCACGGGGTTCTCCCCATTTGAGCTATTGTATGGCAGGCACCCGAGGGGGCTGCTGGATGTAAGATAGTAACATAGTAACATAGTTAGTAAGGCCGAAAAAAGACATTTGTCCATCCAGTTCAGCCTATATTCCATCATAATAAATACCCAGATCTACGTCCTTCTACAGAACCTAATAATTGTATGATACAATATTGTTCTGCTCCAGGAAGACATCCAGGCCTCTCTTGAACCCCTCAACTGAGTTCACCATCACCACCTCCTCAGGCAAGCAATTCCAGATTCTCACTGCCCTAACAGTAAAGAATCCTCTTCTATGTTGGTGGAAAAACCTTCTCTCCTCCAGACGCAAAGAATGCCCCCTTGTGCCCGTCACCTTCCTTGGTATAAACAGATCCTCAGCGAGATATTTGTATTGTCCCCTTATATACTTATACATGGTTATTAGATCGCCCCTCAGTCGTCTTTTTTCTAGACTAAATAATCCTAATTTCGCTAATCTATCTGGGTATTGTAGTTCTCCCATCCCCTTTATTAATTTTGTTGCCCTCCTTTGTACTCTCTCTAGTTCCATTATATCCTTCCTGAGCACCGGTGCCCAAAACTGGACACAGTACTCCATGTGCGGTCTAACTAGGGATTTGTACAGAGGCAGTATAATGCTCTCATCATGTGTATCCAGACCTCTTTTAATGCACCCCATGATCCTGTTTGCCTTGGCAGCTGCTGCCTGGCACTGGCTGCTCCAGGTAAGTTTATCATTAACTAGGATCCCCAAGTCCTTCTCCCTGTCAGATTTGCCCAGTGGTTTCCCATTCAGTGTGTAATGGTGACATTGATTCCTTCTTCCCTTGTGTATAACCTTACATTTATCATTGTTAAACCTCATCTGCCACCTTTCAGCCCAAGTTTCCAACTTATCCAGATCCATCTGTAGCAGAATACTATCTTCTCTTGTATTAACTGCTTTACATAGTTTTGTATCATCTGCAAATATCGATATTTTACTGTGTAAACCTTCTACCAGATCATTAATGAATATATTGAAGAGAACAGGTCCCAATACTGACCCCTTCGGTACCCCACTGGTCACAGCGACCCAGTTAGAGACTGTACCATTTATAACCACCCTCTGCTTTCTATCACTAAGCCAGTTACTAACCCATTTACACACATTTTCCCCCAGACCAAGCATTCTCATTTTGTGTACCAACCTCTTGTGCGGCACGGTATCAAACGCTTTGGAAAAATCGAGATATACCACGTCCAATGACTCACCGTGGTCCAGTCTATAGCTTACCTCTTCATAAAAACTGATTAGATTGGTTTGACAGGAGCGATTTCTCATAAACCCATGCTGATATGGAGATAAACAGTTATTCTCATTGAGATAATCCAGAATAACATCCCTCAGAAACCCTTCAAATATTTTACCAACAATAGAGGTTAGACTTACTGGCCTATAATTTCCAGGTTCACTTTTAGAGCCCTTTTTGAATATTGGCACCACATTTGCTATGCGCCAGTCCTGCGGAACAGACCCTGTCACTATAGAGTCACTAAAAATAAGAAATAATGGTTTATCTATTACATTACTTAGTTCTCTTAGTACTCGTGGGTGTATGCCATCCGGACCCGGAGATTTATCTATTTTAATCTTATTTAGCCAGTTTCGCACCTCTTCTTGGGTTAGATTGGTGACCCTTAATATAGGGTTTTCATTGTTTCTTGGGATTTCACCTAGCATTTCATTTTCCATCGTGAATACCGTGGAGAAGAAGGTGTTTAATATGTTAGCTTTTTCCTCGTCATCTACAACCATTCTTTCCTCACTATTTTTTAAGGGGCCTACATTTTCAGTTTTTATTCTTTTACTATTGATATAGTTGAAGAACAGTTTGGGATTAGTTTTACTCTCCTTAGCAATGTGCTTCTCTGTTTCCTTTTTGGCAGCTTTAATTAGTTTTTTAGATAAAGTATTTTTCTCCCTATAGTTTTTTAGAGCTTCAATGGTGCCATCCTGCTTTAGTAGTGCAAATGCTTTCTTTTTACTGTTAATTGCCTGTCTTACTTCTTTGTTTAGCCACATTGGGTTTTTCCTATTTCTAGTCCTTTTATTCCCACAAGGTATAAACCGCTTACACTGCCTATTTAGGATGTTCTTAAACATTTCCCATTTATTATCTGTATTCTTATTTCTGAGGATATTGTCCCAGTCTACCAGATTAAGGGCATCTCTAAGCTGGTCAAACTTTGCCTTCCTAAAGTACAGTGTTTTTGTGACTCCCTGACAAGTCCCCCTAGTGAAAGACAGGTGAAACTGTACAATATTGTGGTCGCTATTTCCTAGATACCCGACCACCTGCAGATTTGTTATTCTGTCAGGTCTATTAGATAGTATT
This sequence comes from Ranitomeya imitator, assembly GCF_032444005.1. Lineage (NCBI taxonomy): Eukaryota > Metazoa > Chordata > Amphibia > Anura > Dendrobatidae > Ranitomeya > Ranitomeya imitator. The sequence continues at coordinate 9,082 of NW_027194853.1, forward strand.
AGGTCTAAAAGTGCTGCTCCTCTGGTTGGATTCTGCACCAATTGTGAAAGATAATTTTTCTTGGTTATTAGCAGAAACCTGTTGCCTTTATGGGTTTCACAGGTTTCTGTTTCCCAGTTAATATCCGGGTAGTTAAAGTCCCCCATAACCAGGACCTCATTATGGGTTGCAGCTTCATCTATCTGCTTTAGAAGTAGACTTTCCATGCTTTCTGTTATATTTGGGGGTTTGTAACAGACCCCAATGAGAATTTTGTTACCATTTTTCCCTCCATGAATTTCAACCCATATGGACTCGACATCCTCATTCCCTTCGCTAATATCCTCCCTTAAAGTGGACTTTAGACAAGACTTTACATAGAGACAAACCCCTCCTCCTCTCCGATTTTTACGATCCTTTCTAAACAGACTGTAACCCTGTAAGTTAACTGCCCAGTCATAGCTTTCATCTAACCATGTCTCGGTTATTCCCACTATGTCAAAGTTACCTGTAGATATTTCTGCTTCTAGTTCTTCCATCTTGTTTGTCAGGCTTCTGGCGTTTGCGAGCATGCAGTTTAGAGGATTTTGTTTTGTTCCAATCTCCTCACTGTGGATTGTTTTAGAAATGTTCTTACCTCCCTTCTGAGTATGTTTTCCTGGGTCGTCTTTGTTCGAGTCTAATGTTTTTCTTCCCGTCCCCTCTTCTTCTAGTTTAACGCCCTCCTGATGAGTGTAGCGAGTCTTCTGGCGAATGTGTGTTTCCCAGGTTTGTTGAGGTGTAGTCCGTCTCTGGCGAGGAGTCCATCATACCAGTAATTCACACCGTGGTCCAGGAATCCAAATCCTTGTTGTCTGCACCATCGTCTTAGCCAGTTGTTTGCATCAAGGATCCTGTTCCATCTCCTGGTGCCATGCCCGACTACTGGAAGGATAGAAGAAAAAACTACCTGTGCATCCAGTTCCTTTACTTTCTTCCCCAACTCTTCAAAGTCCTTGCAGATTGTCGGTAGGTCCTTCCTTGCCGTGTCATTGGTGCCAACATGTATCAGAAGAAATGGGTGGACGTCCTTGGATCTGAAGAGCTTTGGTATCCTATCGGTCACATCCTTGATCATCGCACCTGGAAGGCAGCATACTTCTCTTGCAGTTATGTCCGGTCTGCAGATGGCTGCTTCTGTGCCTTTCAGTAGTGAGTCTCCCACCACCACCACTCTTCGTTGCTTCTTGGCTGTACTTTTTGCTGTCACTTGTTGCTGTGTGCCCTTTTCTTTTTTGCTTGCTGGTATTGCTTCATTCTTAGGTGTGCCATCTTCATCCTCTACAAAGATTTGATATCGGTTCTTCAGTTGTGTGGTTGGTGATTTCTCCATGGTCTTCTTGCTTCTTTTGGTCACATGCTTCCACTCATCTGCTTTTGGAGGTTCTCTGACACTTTTTTCACCTTCTGTGACCAGTAGAGATGCTTCTGTTCTGTCTAGAAAGTCTTCATTCTCTTTGATGAATTTCAAAGTTGCTATTCTTTCTTCCAGACCCCGCACCTTTTCTTCTAAAAGGGCCACTAGTCTACACTTCTGACAGGTGAAATTGGATTCTTCTTCTGGTCGATCTGTGAACATGTAGCACATGCTGCAGCTCACCATGTAGGTTGTCACATCTGCCATGTTGCTCCTAGATCCTGCTGACTTGCTGTGTGTTTTCCTTCTTGTGTAATCTACTCAGCCAAGCTCTCTTGCAATAATGTCCTACAGGCAAAAATTCTTACGGCGCGCGGTTTGGTGATGCTTTCGAAGCAGCTGGTCCCGGCTGTACCCAACGATCTTCTAGCTTAGGGAGACTTCGCTTCTCCCAGAAGGCACCTGGAATATGCAAATTAGCCTCCTGAAGCTTGAATCCCTGGTTTGGTGATGCTTTCGAAGCAGCTGGTCCCGGCTGTACCCAACGATCTTCTAGCTTAGGGAGACTTCGCTTCTCCCAGAAGGCACCTGGAATATGCAAATTAGCCTCCTGAAGCTTGAATCCCTGGTTTGGTGATGCTTTCGAAGCAGCTGGTCCCGGCTGTACCCAACGATCTTCTAGCTTAGGGAGACTTCCCTTCTCCCAGAAGGCACCTGGAATATGCAAATTAGCCTCCTGAAGCTTGAATCCCTGGTTTGGTGATGCTTTCGAAGCAGCTGGTCCCGGCTGTACCCAACGATCTTCTAGCTTAGGGAGACTTCCCTTCTCCCAGAAGGCACCTGGAATATGCAAATTAGCCTCCTGAAGCTTGAATCCCTGGTTTGGTGATGCTTTCGAAGCAGCTGGTCCCGGCTGTACCCAACGATCTTCTAGCTTAGGGAGACTTCCCTTCTCCCAGAAGGCACCTGGAATATGCAAATTAGCCTCCTGAAGCTTGAATCCCTGGTTTGGTGATGCTTTCGAAGCAGCTGGTCCCGGCTGTACCCAACGATCTTCTAGCTTAGGGAGACTTCCCTTCTCCCAGAAGGCACCTGGAATATGCAAATTAGCCTCCTGAAGCTTGAATCCCTGGTTTGGTGATGCTTTCGAAGCAGCTGGTCCCGGCTGTACCCAACGATCTTCTAGCTTAGGGAGACTTCCCTTCTCCCAGAAGGCACCTGGAATATGCAAATTAGCCTCCTGAAGCTTGAATCCCTGGTTTGGTGATGCTTTCGAAGCAGCTGGTCCCGGCTGTACCCAACGATCTTCTAGCTTAGGGAGACTTCCCTTCTCCCAGAAGGCACCTGGAATATGCAAATTAGCCTCCTGAAGCTTGAATCCCTGGTTTGGTGATGCTTTCGAAGCAGCTGGTCCCGGCTGTACCCAACGATCTTCTAGCTTAGGGAGACTTCCCTTCTCCCAGAAGGCACCTGGAATATGCAAATTAGCCTCCTGAAGCTTGAATCCCTGGTTTGGTGATGCTTTCGAAGCAGCTGGTCCCGGCTGTACCCAACGATCTTCTAGCTTAGGGAGACTTCCCTTCTCCCAGAAGGCACCTGGAATATGCAAATTAGCCTCCTGAAGCTTGAATCCCTGGTTTGGTGATGCTTTCGAAGCAGCTGGTCCCGGCTGTACCCAACGATCTTCTAGCTTAGGGAGACTTCCCTTCTCCCAGAAGGCACCTGGAATATGCAAATTAGCCTCCTGAAGCTTGAATCCCTGGTTTGGTGATGCTTTCGAAGCAGCTGGTCCCGGCTGTACCCAACGATCTTCTAGCTTAGGGAGACTTCCCTTCTCCCAGAAGGCACCTGGAATATGCAAATTAGCCTCCTGAAGCTTGAATCCCTGGTTTGGTGATGCTTTCGAAGCAGCTGGTCCCGGCTGTACCCAACGATCTTCTAGCTTAGGGAGACTTCCCTTCTCCCAGAAGGCACCTGGAATATGCAAATTAGCCTCCTGAAGCTTGAATCCCTGGTTTGGTGATGCTTTCGAAGCAGCTGGTCCCGGCTGTACCCAACGATCTTCTAGCTTAGGGAGACTTCGCTTCTCCCAGAAGGCACCTGGAATATGCAAATTAGCCTCCTGAAGCTTGAATCCCTGGTTTGGTGATGCTTTCGAAGCAGCTGGTCCCGGCTGTACCCAACGATCTTCTAGCTTAGGGAGACTTCCCTTCTCCCAGAAGGCACCTGGAATATGCAAATTAGCCTCCTGAAGCTTGAATCCCTGGTTTGGTGATGCTTTCGAAGCAGCTGGTCCCGGCTGTACCCAACGATCTTCTAGCTTAGGGAGACTTCCCTTCTCCCAGAAGGCACCTGGAATATGCAAATTAGCCTCCTGAAGCTTGAATCCCTGGTTTGGTGATGCTTTCGAAGCAGCTGGTCCCGGCTGTACCCAACGATCTTCTAGCTTAGGGAGACTTCGCTTCTCCCAGAAGGCACCTGGAATATGCAAATTAGCCTCCTGAAGCTTGAATCCCTGGTTTGGTGATGCTTTCGAAGCAGCTGGTCCCGGCTGTACCCAACGATCTTCTAGCTTAGGGAGACTTCGCTTCTCCCAGAAGGCACCTGGAATATGCAAATTAGCCTCCTGAAGCTTGAATCCCTGGTTTGGTGATGCTTTCGAAGCAGCTGGTCCCGGCTGTACCCAACGATCTTCTAGCTTAGGGAGACTTCGCTTCTCCCAGAAGGCACCTGGAATATGCAAATTAGCCTCCTGAAGCTTGAATCCCTGGTTTGGTGATGCTTTCGAAGCAGCTGGTCCCGGCTGTACCCAACGATCTTCTAGCTTAGGGAGACTTCGCTTCTCCCAGAAGGCACCTGGAATATGCAAATTAGCCTCCTGAAGCCTGAATCCCTGGTTTGGTGATGCTTTCGAAGCAGCTGGTCCCGGCTGTACCCAACGATCTTCTAGCTTAGGGAGACTTCGCTTCTCCCAGAAGGCACCTGGAATATGCAAATTAGCCTCCTGAAGCTTGAATCCCTGGTTTGGTGATGCTTTCGAAGCAGCTGGTCCCGGCTGTACCCAACGATCTTCTAGCTTAGGGAGACTTCGCTTCTCCCAGAAGGCACCTGGAATATGCAAATTAGCCTCCTGAAGCTTGAATCCCTGGTTTGGTGATGCTTTCGAAGCAGCTGGTCCCGGCTGTACCCAACGATCTTCTAGCTTAGGGAGACTTCGCTTCTCCCAGAAGGCACCTGGAATATGCAAATTAGCCTCCTGAAGCTTGAATCCCTGGTTTGGTGATGCTTTCGAAGCAGCTGGTCCCGGCTGTACCCAACGATCTTCTAGCTTAGGGAGACTTCGCTTCTCCCAGAAGGCACCTGGAATATGCAAATTAGCCTCCTGAAGCTTGAATCCCTGGTTTGGTGATGCTTTCGAAGCAGCTGGTCCCGGCTGTACCCAACGATCTTCTAGCTTAGGGAGACTTCGCTTCTCCCAGAAGGCACCTGGAATATGCAAATTAGCCTCCTGAAGCTTGAATCCCTGGTTTGGTGATGCTTTCGAAGCAGCTGGTCCGGCTGTACCCAACGATCTTCTAGCTTAGGGAGACTTCGCTTCTCCCAGAAGGCACCTGGAATATGCAAATTAGCCTCCTGAAGCTTGAGATCCTTGTTTGGTGATGCTTTCGAAGCAGCTGGTCCGGCTGTACCCAACGATCTCTAGCTTAGGAGACTTCGCTTCTCCCAGAAGGCACCTGGAATATGCAAATTAGCCTCCTGAAGCTTGAATCCCTGGTTTGGTGATGCTTTCGAAGCAGCTGGTCCCGGCTGTACCCAACGATCTTCTAGCTTAGGGAGACTTCGCTTCTCCCAGAAGGCACCTGGAATATGCAAATTAGCCTCCTGAAGCTTGAATCCCTGGTTTGGTGATGCTTTCGAAGCAGCTGGTCCCGGCTGTACCCAACGATCTTCTAGCTTAGGGAGACTTCGCTTCTCCCAGAAGGCACCTGGAATATGCAAATTAGCCTCCTGAAGCTTGAATCCCTGGTTTGGTGATGCTTTCGAAGCAGCTGGTCCCGGCTGTACCCAACGATCTTCTAGCTTAGGGAGACTTCGCTTCTCCCAGAAGGCACCTGGAATATGCAAATTAGCCTCCTGAAGCTTGAATCCTGGTTTGGTGATGCTTTCGAAGCTGCTTGGTCCCGGCTGTACCCAACGATCTTCTAGCTTAGGGAGACTCGCTTCTCCCAGAAGGCACCTGGAATATGCAAATTAGCCTCCTGAAGCTGAATCCCTGGTTTGGTGATGCTTTCGAAGCAGCTGGTCCCGGCTGTACCCAACGATCTTCTAGCTTAGGGAGACTTCGCTTCTCCCAGAAGGCACCTGGAATATGCAAATTAGCCTCCTGAAGCTTGAATCCCTGGTTTGGTGATGCTTTCGAAGCAGCTGGTCCAGGCTGTACCCAACGATCTTCTAGCTTAGGGAGACTTTCGCTTCTCGCCAGAAGGCACCTGGAATATGCAAATTAGCCTCCTGAAGCTTGAATCCCTGGTTTGGTGATGCTTTCGAAGCAGCTGGTCCGGCTGTACCAACGATCTTCTAGCTTAGGGAGACTTCCGCTTCTCCCAGAAGGCACCTGGAATATGCAAATTAGCCTCCTGAAGCTTGAATCCCTGGTTTGGTGATGCTTTCGAAGCAGCTGGTCCCGGCTGTACCCAACGATCTTCTAGCTTAGGGAGACTTCGCTTCTCCAGAAGGCACCTGGAATATGCAAATTAGCCTCCTGAAGCTTGAATCCCTGGTTTGGTGATGCTTTCGAAGCAGCTGGTCCCGGCTGTACCCAACGATCTTCTAGCTTAGGGAGACTTCCGCTTCTCCCAGAAGGCACCTGGATATGCAAATTAGCCTCCTGAAGCTTGAATCCTGGTTTGGTGATGCTTTCGAAGCAGCTGGTCCCGGCTGTACCCAACGATCTTCTAGCTTAGGGAGACTTCCTTCTCCAGAAGGCACCTGGAATATGCAAATTAGCCTCCTGAAGCTTGAATCCTGGTTTGGTGATGCTTTCGAAGCAGCTGGTCCCGGCTGTACCCAACGATCTTCTAGCTTAGGGAGACTTCCTTCTCCCAGAAGGCACCTGGAATATGCAAATTAGCCTCCTGAAGCTTGAATCCCTGGTTTGGTGATGCTTTCGAAGCAGCTGGTCCCGGCTGTACCCAACGATCTTCTAGCTTAGGAGACTTCGCTTCTCCCAGAAGGCACTGGAATATGCAATTAGCCTCCTGAAGCTTGAATCCCTGGTTTGGTGATGCTTTCGAAGCAGCTGGTCCCGGCTGTACCCAACGATCTTCTAGCTTAGGGAGACTTCGCTTCTCCCAGAAGGCACCTGGAATATGCAAATTAGCCTCCTGAAGCTTGAATCCCTGGTTTGGTGATGCTTTCGAAGCAGCTGGTCCCGGCTGTACCCAACGATCTTCTAGCTTAGGGAGACTTCGCTTCTCCAGAAGGCACCTGAATATGCAAATTAGCCTCCTGAAGCTTGAATCCCTGGTTTGGTGATGCTTTCGAAGCAGCTGGTCCCGGCTGTACCCAACGATCTTCTAGCTTAGGGAGACTTCGCTTCTCCCAGAAGGCACCTGGAATATGCAAATTAGCCTCCTGAAGCTTGAATCCCTGGTTTGGTGATGCTTTCGAAGCAGCTGGTCCCGGCTGTACCCAACGATCTTCTAGCTTAGGGAGACTTCGCTTCTCCAGAAGGCACCTGGAATATGCAAATTAGCCTCCTGAAGCTTGAATCCCTGGTTTGGTGATGCTTTCGAAGCAGCTGGTCCCGGCTGTACCCAACGATCTTCTAGCTTAGGGAGACTTCGCTTCTCCCAGAAGGCACCTGGAATATGCAAATTAGCCTCCTGAAGCTTGAATCCCTGGTTTGGTGATGCTTTCGAAGCAGCTGGTCCCGGCTGTACCCAACGATCTTCTAGCTTAGGGAGACTTCGCTTCTCCCAGAAGGCACCTGGAATATGCAAATTAGCCTCCTGAAGCTTGAATCCCTGGTTTGGTGATGCTTTCGAAGCAGCTGGTCCCGGCTGTACCCAACGATCTTCTAGCTTAGGGAGACTTCGCTTCTCCCAGAAGGCACCTGGAATATGCAAATTAGCCTCCTGAAGCTGAATCCCTGGTTTGGTGATGCTTTCGAAGCAGCTGGTCCCGGCTGTACCCAACGATCTTCTAGCTTAGGGAGACTTCGCTTCTCCCAGAAGGCACCTGGAATATGCAAATTAGCCTCGTGAAGCTTGAATCCCTGGTTTGGTGATGCTTTCGAAGCAGCTGGTCCCGGCTGTACCCAACGATCTTCTAGCTTAGGGAGACTTCGCTTCTCCCAGAAGGCACCTGGAATATGCAAATTAGCCTCGTGAAGCTTGAATCCCTGGTTTGGTGATGCTTTCGAAGCAGCTGGTCCCGGCTGTACCCAACGATCTTCTAGCTTAGGGAGACTTCGCTTCTCCCAGAAGGCACCTGGAATATGCAAATTAGCCTCCTGAAGCTTGAATCCCTGGTTTGGTGATGCTTTCGAAGCAGCTGGTCCCGGCTGTACCCAACGATCTTCTAGCTTAGGGAGACTTCGCTTCTCCCAGAAGGCACCTGGAATATGCAAATTAGCCTCCTGAAGCTTGAATCCCTGGTTTGGTGATGCTTTCGAAGCAGCTGGTCCCGGCTGTACCCAACGATCTTCTAGCTTAGGGAGACTTCGCTTCTCCCAGAAGGCACCTGGAATATGCAAATTAGCCTCCTGAAGCTTGAATCCCTGGTTTGGTGATGCTTTCGAAGCAGCTGGTCCCGGCTGTACCCAACGATCTTCTAGCTTAGGGAGACTTCGCCTTCTCCCAGAAGGCACCTGGAATATGCAAATTAGCCTCCTGAAGCTTGAATCCCTGGTTTGGTGATGCTTTCGAAGCAGCTGGTCCCGGCTGTACCCAACGATCTTCTAGCTTAGGGAGACTTCCCTTCTCCCAGAAGGCACCTGGAATATGCAAATTAGCCTCCTGAAGCTTGAATCCCTGGTTTGGTGATGCTTTCGAAGCAGCTGGTCCCGGCTGTACCCAACGATCTTCTAGCTTAGGGAGACTTCGCTTCTCCCAGAAGGCACCTGGAATATGCAAATTAGCCTCCTGAAGCTTGAATCCCTGGTTTGGTGATGCTTTCGAAGCAGCTGGTCCCGGCTGTACCCAACGATCTTCTAGCTTAGGGAGACTTCGCTTCTCCCAGAAGGCACCTGGAATATGCAAATTAGCCTCCTGAAGCTTGAATCCCTGGTTTGGTGATGCTTTCGAAGCAGCTGGTCCCGGCTGTACCCAACGATCTTCTAGCTTAGGGAGACTTCGCTTCTCCCAGAAGGCACCTGGAATATGCAAATTAGCCTCCTGAAGCTTGAATCCCTGGTTTGGTGATGCTTTCGAAGCAGCTGGTCCCGGCTGTACCCAACGATCTTCTAGCTTAGGGAGACTTCGCTTCTCCCAGAAGGCACCTGGAATATGCAAATTAGCCTCCTGAAGCTTGAATCCCTGGTTTGGTGATGCTTTCGAAGCAGCTGGTCCCGGCTGTACCCAACGATCTTCTAGCTTAGGGAGACTTCGCTTCTCCCAGAAGGCACCTGGAATATGCAAATTAGCCTCCTGAAGCTTGAATCCCTGGTTTGGTGATGCTTTCGAAGCAGCTGGTCCCGGCTGTACCCAACGATCTTCTAGCTTAGGGAGACTTCGCTTCTCCCAGAAGGCACCTGGAATATGCAAATTAGCCTCCTGAAGCTTGAAT